>NC_133134.1:76881246-76941246 GCF_048418815.1 Hemitrygon akajei
AACCTTTCCTATCCGTGTACCCGTCCGTATCCCTCTTAACCTTTCCCATCTGTGTACCTGTCCGTATCCCTCTGAACCTTTCCTATCCGTGTACCTGTCCGTATCCCTCTAAACCTTTCCTATCCGTGTACCCGTCCGTATCCCTCTAAACCTTTCCTATCCGTGTACCTGTCCGTATCCCTCTGAACCTTTCCTATCCGTGTACCTGCCCGTATCCCTCTAAACCTTTCCCATCCGTGTACCTGTCCATATCCCTCTAAACCTTTCCTATCCGTGTACCTGTCCATATCCCTCTAAACCTTTCCCATCCGTGTACCTGTCCATATCCCTCTAAACCTTTCCTATCCGTGTACCTGTCCGTATCCCTCTAAACCTTTCCTATCCGTGTACCCGTCCGTATCCCTCTAAACCTTTCCTATCCGTGTACCTGTCCGTATCCCTCTGAACCTTTCCTATCCGTGTACCCGTCCGTATCCCTCTAAACCTTTCCTATCCGTGTACCTGTCCGTATCCCTCTAAACCTTTCCTATCCGTGTACCCGTCCGTATCCCTCTAAACCTTTCCTATCCGTGTACCTGTCCGTACACGGACAGTTTAATTAAATCTCTCTTCTCTCACCTTAAATCTGTGCCTTCCGGTTCTTGATTCCTCAGCCCTGGGGAAAAGACTGTGGACATTCACCTCTATAAAGTCACTCCACAGTCTCCTACACGCCAAGGAATAAAATCCTCACTTACTCGACCTCGCCCTATAACTTGAGCAACTCACACAAAATGCATCAATTCAGGCAGCTTCTATGGAGGGGAGTAAACGCGTAACTCCGTGTAACAGATAAGGATACGGGTTGGTTCATCTGCATATTCGCCAGGGTTCGGTTCGCTGAGGTTCATTCTTCACATGAAGCTCGCATATTAGACCGTTTACATGATATAAATGTCACTGAAAGGTTAATTGGTTATTGTAAATTGTCCCAGGATTAGGCTGGGATTAAATCGGGGGATTGCCGGGCTGGGTAGTGTGGCTCGGAGGCCCGGGAGAGCCTACTCCACACTGTAGCTCAACAAGTAAACGAAAGTACAGCAAAAAGCAGGATGATGCAAAGATTACATCTATCCCGGGCCCGACACGTTGATGCAATGTCAAAGAAGACAGCGCTACTTTGGTGCATCTATTGGTGGAGAGTATTCTGACCGGTTGTATCACACGCAGTACTGAGCAGAAGTCTTGCACACAGGTAAAAGAAATTCCGTTAAGCGGAGATGCTTTCAAAAATAGCAAGATGAAGTTTCTAAATATCCAAGAAAAAACTATAAAGAGCATTAAACAGCAAAGAAAGCTAAATCCAGACAATATTTGGTGTGATCACTCTTTGCCTTTAAAACTGCATCAGTTCTCTTCGGTGCTCTGTCGTGCAGCTTTATGAGAAAATTGGCTGGTAGATTATTCCAATCATCTTGGAGAGCTTGCCATAGTTCTGCTGCAGACTTTGGCTTCTGTCCCTCCAGATAATCTCAGACAGCCTGGATGATATTGAGCTCAGGGCTGTGTGGAGGCCATACCATCTGGAACTATATAAAAAAACCTTGGGCACCTATGACTTTTGCACAGAACTGTACAGGAATGGAGTCTCCAAGGCTCAGGGTTGTAAGAGCCTTCCAGTACCGGCAACATTCTCGTAAAGCTCTTTCTGCACTCTTTCCAGCTTAATCAGATCTTTCCTGTAGCAGAATGAGCAAATCTGAACTCCAAGTGCAGCCTCTTCAACATCTTGTGCAACTGCAATGTAACATCCCAACTCCAGAACACAGTTCGACAACGGCCAGCACGCCAAGCACCTCCGTCACCACCGCGTCTACCCGTGGTTCCACGTTCAGAGAGCCATGTACCTGTATCCCGCGGTCCTCTGTTCTACAACACTCCCCAGGACCCTGCCACTCACCGTCCAACTTCGATTTGGCTTTTGAAGACACAACAAATCTGAATTAAACTGTATTTGCCATTTCTCAGCCCACTTGCCCAGTTCAAGGACCCTTGCACTTTGTGATAACCTTCCTCACCGTTTATGACTCCATCTATTTTAGTGTCACCTCCAGTGTTACTGAATTGTGCCTTGTACATCAACAGCTTAGTGTTGAGGTGCTGTTGAACTTGGGTGTTGTTACTGTCAGGTGTAGTTTCTGTTGATGTCACAACCAGGAGTCGTTCTTTCAAAAAGTGCTTTTTTTCCGTTAGTATGTGGACTCTCTTTTCTCAGTGTCATCTCGTGGGTACGCGGTATTCCTTGGATTGTTTATGTCTAATTGCTTGTCTTTGGACGAGCTCTGGGTTCTCACTTTGTGTGGCAGGCGCCTTGTTTGGAATCATGGGGATTGTTAAGCTCTCTTTGTGTTTATCACTTTTATTCAATTTGGGGCAATTGAACTTGCACGGGATTTTCGATGCCTTGCATTGTGGTTGGGGGTTATTGCTTCGTCCGGACACCAGGACTGTCTCATTGCTCCTGAATTCCTGGTGAAACTCTGACTGAACTTTCCTGTGTATCGTCAGTGATTTCAGTTCATCAAGATTCCCTATAGTCTGAGCTGGGCTCCGGGTAGGTTTGCTGATTAATTCCTGTAATAAATATTTTGTTTTGCTTGAATTGCCGAAGTATGTGTGATCCCTGCCCTTGGGTTCGCTAGATACCCTCGCCGTTGGGGGTTGCTGGAGTTGTATATTGAACCTCTACCACGGGCACAACCCTCCCCACTCCCCACCCTCGAGGACATCTTCAAGAGGCATTGTCTTTCAAGGTGGCATGCTTTACGAAGGACCCTCACCACCGGGACATGTTCTCTTCTCATTACTACCATCAGGGATGAGGTAGAGGGGCCTGAAGACCCTCACTCACAATACAGGAACAGCTTCTTCCTCCCCACCGTCAGATTTCTTATTGGCCCATGAACCCATGAACATCACCGTACCATTCCTTTTATTTTCCACTATTCATTTATTTTTGTCATTTATAGTAATTTTATGCCTTAGCTCCGTACTGCAGCTGAAAAACAACTAATTTCACGTCACATAAGCCAGCAGTAATAAACCTGATTCTGATTCTGAGCTGGGGCGTTGGAATTAGCTGTTGGAGTAAACTCCACACATACACAGACACACACTCACTCTCTCACACACACACTCACTCACACACACACACTCACTCCCATACACACACACACTCACTCTCACACACACACACTCACTCACACACACACACACTCACACACACACAGACAGACACACACACTCACTCACTCAGTCACACTCTCATACACACACTCACTCACACACAGACACAAACACACACTCACTCACAGTCACACTCACACACAGACAGACACAAACACACACTCACTCAGTCACACTCACACACACACTCACTCACAGTCACACTCACACACAGACAGACACAAACACACACTCACTCAGTCACACTCACACACACACTCACGCTCACACACAGGCACAAACACACGCCTACAAATGCATGATCATATACACAGGCAACACGAGTGAATCTGCAGATGCTGGAAATAAATAAAAACACAAAATGCTGGCAGAACTCAGCAGGCCAGACAGCATCTATGGGAGGAGGTAGTGACGACGTTTCGGGCCGAAACCCTCCTCCCATGGATGCTGTCTGGCCTGCTGAGTTCTGCCAGCATTTTGTGTTTTTATCATATACACAGGTATGTACGCACATACAGACCCATACATGCACACGTGTATGACTTTACATACAACACTGAGTCATGCCATCAGCAATAGTTGGGTGTATAAAGGGAGGACGGGAGGATGAATACGAGATGCTGGGAGAGGACTTTGTCAAACGGTGCAAGCTGAATCATCTGCAGCTCAACATCAGTAAGACAAAGGAGATGGTGATGGACTTTAGGAAGACCGAGCCTGCACTGCTCCCCGTTACTATTGATGGTGAGGATGTGGATGTGGCGAGGACCTACAAGTACCAGGGGTGCACCTGGATGACAGACTCGAGTGGAGAACCAACACAGAGGCTGTGTACACGAAGGGCCAGAGTCTGAGGTCCTTTGGAGTATGCAGGCCTCTCCTTCACATGTTCTACTAGTCTGTTTTCACCTGTACAATCTTCAAATCAAATCGTCAAGTCAACTTTTATTGTCATTTCAACCATAACTGCTAGTACAGTACACAGTAAAAATGAGACAATGTTTTTCAGGACCATGGTGTTACATGACACAGTACAAAAACTACACTGAACGACGTAAAAAACAACACAGAGAAAGCTACACTGGACTACAGACCTACACAGGACTGCATAAAGTGCACAAAAACAGTGCAGGCATTACAATAAATAATAAACAGGACAGTAGGGCAAGATATCAGTCCAGGCTCCGGGTATTGAGGAGTCCGATAGCTTGGGGGAAGAAACGGTTACATAGTCTGGTCATGATAGCCCGAATGCTTCCGAGCCTTTTCCCAGACAGCAGGAGGGAGAAGAGTTTGTATGAGGGGTGCGTGGGGTCCTTCATAATGCTGTTTGCTTTGCAGATGCAGCGTGTAGTGTAAATGTCTGTAATGGCAGGAAGAGAGACCCCGATGATCTTCTCAGCTGACCTCACTATCCGCTGCAGGGTCTTGTGATCCGAGATGGTGCAATTTCCGAACCAGGCAGTGATGCAGCTGCTCAGGATGCTCTCAATACAACCCCTGTAGAATGTGATGAGGATGGGGGGTGGGAGATGGACTTTCCTCAGCCTTCGCAGAAAGTAGAGACGCTGCTGGGCTTTCTTTGCTATGGAGCTGGTGTTGAGGGACCAGGTGAGATTCTCCGTCAGGTGAACACCAAGAAATTTGGTGCTCTTTACGATCTCTACCGAGGAGCCATCGATGTTCAGCGGAGAGTGGTCGTGTCATCGGCCAACTTGATGATGTGGTTCGAGCTGTGTGTTGCAGCTTCTATGCGGTGTTATGCTGGGGCAATGGCATCAACACAGCAATATCAACAGGCTCAAAAAACTGATTAGGAAGGCTGGCTCTCTTATAGGAGTCAAAATGGCCACACTGGAAACTCTGGTAGAGCAAAGGACCCTGTGGAAAATCCTGGCAATTCTGGACAAGGTTTCTCACCCTCTGCATGCCACCTTGGCTGAACAGAGGAGCACTTTAGTAATAGACTAAGACAACGGTGCTCCTCCAAAGAGCGCTACCCTCGGCCATTAGGCTCCATAATGAGTCAATCTGTAGGCGGGGAAGTGATGACCCCCTCCTGACAGACTGTTTGTGATCATTTATTTTTTATTCTTTCTTAATTCTCTTCTAATATTTGTAAATCTGTGCACTTGCAATGCTACTGTGACACTGTAATTTCCTTTGGGATCAATAAAGTATCTATCGATCTATCTAATGTATGCGCGTGCACACACTCACAGACACACGCGCGCGCGCGCACCCTCTCACACACACGTGCACACTCACACACGCACGTGCACACACACACACACCTGCGCGCTCACACAGACACGGGCGCGCACTCACTCACTCACTCGGTCACTCGGTCACTCTGACTCTCCAGGGCAGCCACCACGGGACCCTGGACCGGTTGCCCCACCCACCACGGGACCCTGGACCGGTTGCCCCACAGCGGCCACTGGCGGGGCGTGTGAACGCGCTGTGGAAATGCACAGCTCACACCCCGCGACAGACGGAGAGGTAAACAACGAGATGCACTGGTCTTACTGCGGCATATGTCACAGCGCTCGATCTATAATGAAACTAAATTGGTTTAATTGGTAAGCAGCGTTGTTGTCCTTGGGTTGATTACACATGCACCCGACCCTGGAGAGAGGGACCAGGCTGCGTGTAACTGACCTACAGAGCCTGAATGCGGAGAGGCATCGTCACTACAGCCAGAACACAAGACAGTCCTCTCCTCAACTCCCCTCCCTCTTAACCGGCCCGCCCTCCCTCCTCGCCACATCACCACCCCTCCCATAGCAGTGTGCTCCCTCCTCACCACCCCTCCCATAGCAGTGTGCTCCCACATCACTGCCCCCCTCAGCAAACAGCCCCTGTCACTGCGCACGGTACAGCCTCTGGTGACAAGCTGTTACAAAGCCCCCGCAGCTAAACCCTACACGGAGACATCCTCATTCTCGCACGGATTTAGCCCCTCAAGGTGAGTGGGACAGAGAGTTCCCTCGCAGGAGCGTTTCCTCTCCCTCTCATACACACCTGAGGGAGTTCCGGCCTGGGCACTCCACGGACACCCGGAGAAATGGAGCATCGGCTAATTAGCCGCTAAAGGACGCTGTTCTGTCCTGGCTCCCTTAATTAGGCATTTTGGACGTGGTGGGAGCTGTGAGGAGGGATGGTTAATAAGCTGCTTTTGACAAGGAGGCTGGAGTCAGGCAGGGCTGGTGTTCCAGGCACCCCAGATCTGTCTCCGATGCCCCCTCTCCCCCACAGCAACGCCTTCCCATCTCTGGTTCTGCTCTTACCACCTCAAGCACTTGCTGAGCTCTCCAACTTCACAGTGACAGTCCCTTCATCCCATCGAGATCCTGCTGACCATCAACCACCATTAACACTGATCTCAAAGGCAAAACTGGCTCCCACACCCATCTCCATTTCTGTAACCCTCTCCAGCCTCCCTCAGTACACTCTCTGTGAACCCCTCCTGCCCCTGCACCCCTCTCCAGTCCCCACTGTTTCTGTACCCCTCCCTGTCTCTGTAACCCCTCTGGACCCTGATGCACCATCAATAACTCTCCGAGACCTGAGGCGAGATATAGGCTTTTATTGGCTGGAAGAAAGAACAAGCAGCAATTGACCACCACACTGCATCCTGGAGACTGAGGCCGGGGCTGTGTCTCCAATCGCCTTTATACAGGGGTACATGGGAGGAGCCACAGTCAGTGGGAGGAGCCACAGGAGCAGTCAGCGGGGGGGCGTGTCCAGACAGGTATATGTAGTTCACCACAGACCCCTACTTCTATTGCTAATGTACCTGTGGACAGCCCAGCGCATCTGTAGATGTGAACTTCCCACTATTCAAGACATTTACAAAGACGGGTGTGTAAAATGGGCCAAAGGATCATTGGGGACCCGAGTCACCCCAACCACAAACTGTCCCAGCTGCTCCCATCCGGGAAACGGTACCGCAGCATAAAAGCCAGGACCAACAGACTCCGGGACAGCTTCTTCCACCAGGCCATCAGACTGATTAATTCATGCTGATACAATTGCATTTCTATGTCGCGTTGACTGTCCTGGTGTACTTTCTATTTATTACTAATTACTATAATTGTACATTTAGACAGAGGCGTAACGTGAAGATTTTTATTCCTTATGTATATGAAGGATATAAGTTATAAAGTCGATTTAATTCACTTCCTCTGTCCATAGACTGACCACCCTCTGGGTGAAGAAATTGCCCCTCAGACTGCTATGAAACCACTCCCCTCTCACCTTAACCTGTGCCCTCCAGTTTTTGATTCCCCGACCCTGGGGGTAAAGACTGTGTGCATTCACCCTCTCTGTGTCTCTCATGTTTCTCCACAGTTCTGTTGGTCTCCCGTGCCCCAAGGGATAAAGTCCCAGCCTCCATAACTGAGCTGCTCGAGTCCCGGCAACATCCTGACAAATCTCCTCTGCAGCTTAATCACGTTTATCGTGGAGCATAACTGAGCCTAATTCAGCCTGGCCATTCTGTAAAACTGCAACAGAACGTCCCACCTCATAAGCTCAGTGCCCTGACTGAGGAAGACGCCTTCCTCACCTGAGACTCCACTTTCAGGGAACCTTGTACCCGTTCGACAACACTCTCCAGGGCCCTACAGTTAATGAAAGTCAATGGAGCAGACGATTTCAATATGTCCTCTGCCTCATTTACTAAATGGAGGAACATCTATTGTAAATCACCTCCACTTGCCCCGTGAGAATTTTTTAATTCCAAGCCCATCCGCTCTAAATTGCATTGTATCTCCCCTTTAAAATCATCCCATTGCAAGGAATTTGCAGAAGGATGATCCCAGGAATGGAGTCATCAGCCACACAGAGAGTCTGCGGGCTGTGGGAGGGGATTCAGTGGGTGGGGGAAGTCGGTGATGAGGGAGAGTGTCTTTGGGCTGTGGGAGGGGATTCAGTGGGTGGGGGGAGTCGGTGATGAGGGAGAGTGTCTTTGGGCTGTGGGAGGGGATTCAGTGGGTGGGGGGAGTCGGTGATGGGGGAGAGTGTCTGTGGGCTGTGGGAGGGGATTCAGTGGGTGGGGAGAGTCGGTGATGGGGGAGAGTGTCTGTGGGCTGTGGGAGGGGATTCAGTGGGTGGGGAGAGTGTCTGTGGGCTGTGGGAGGGGATTCAGTGGGTGGGGAGAGTCGGTGATGGGGAGAGTGTCTGGGCTGTGGGAGGGGTTTCAGTGGGTGGGGAGAGGCAGTGATGGGGGAGAGTGTCTGTGAGCTGTGGGAGGGGATTCAGTGGGTGGGGAGAGTCGGTGATGGGGAGAGTGTCTGTGAGCTGTGGGAGGGGATTCAGTGGGTGGGGAGAGTCAGTGATGGAGAGAGTGTCTGTGGGCTGTGGGAGGGGATTCAGTGGGTGGGGAGAGTCGGTGATGGGGGAGAGTGTCTGTGGGCTGTGGGAGGGGATTCAGTGGGTGGGGAGAGTCAGTGATGAGGGAGAATGTCTGTGGGCTGTGGGAGGGGTTTCAGTGGGTGGGGAGAGTCAGTGATGGGGGAGAGTGTCTGTGGGCTGTGGGAGGGGATTCAGTGGGTGGGGAGAGTCAGTGATGGAGAGAGTCTGCGGGCTGTGGGAGGGGATTCAGTGGGTGGGGGAAGTCGGTGATGAGGGAGAGTGTCTGTGAGCTGTGGGAGGGGTTTCAGTGGGTGGGGAGGAGTCGGTGATGGGGGAGACTGTCTGTGAGCTGTGGGAGGGGTTTCAGTGGGTGGGGAGAGTCGGTGATGGGGAGAGTGTTTGTGGGCTGTGGGAGGGGATTCAGTGGGTGGGGAGAGTCGGTGATGGGGGAGAGTGTCTCTGGGCTGTGGGAGGGGATTCAGTGGGTGGGGAGAGTCAGTGATGGGGAGAGTGTCTGTGGGCTGTGGGAGGGGATTCAGTGGGTGGGGAGAGTCGGTGATGGGGAGAGTGTTTGTGGGCTGTGGGAGGGGATTCAGTGGGTGGGGAGAGTCGGTGATGGGGAGAGTGTCTGTGGGCTGTGGGAGGGGTTTCAGTGGGTGGGGAGAGTCGGTGATGGGGAGAGTGTCTGTGGGCTGTGGGAGGGGATTCAGTGGGTGGGGGGAGTCAGTGATGGGGAGAGTGTCTGTGGGCTGTGGGAGGGGATTCAGTGGGTGGGGAGGAGTCGGTGATGAGGGAGAGTGTCTGTGGGCTGTGGGAGGGGATTCAGTGGGTGGGGAGAGTCGGTGATGGGGGAGAGTGTCTGTGGGCTGTGGGAGGGGATTCAGTAGGTGGGGAGAGTCAGTGATGGGGAGAGTGTTTGTGGGCTGTGGGAGGGGATTCAGTGGGTGGGGGAAGTCGGTGATGGGGAGAGTGTCTGTGGGCTGTGGGAGGGGATTCAGTGGGTGGGGGGAGTCGGTGATGGGGGAGAGTGTCTGTGGGCTGTGGGAGGGGTTTCAGTGGGTGGGGAGAGTCGGTGATGGGGAGAGTGTCTGTGGGCTGTGGGAGGGGTTTCAGTGGGTGGGGAGAGTCGGTGATGGGGAGAGTGTCTGTGGGCTGTGGGAGGGGTTTCAGTGGGTGGGGGGAGTCGGTGATGGGGGAGAGTGTCTGTGAGCTGTGGGAGGGGATTCAGTGGGTGGGGAGAGTCGGTGATGGGGAGAGTGTTTGTGGGCTGTGGGAGGGGATTCAGTGGGTGGGGAGAGTCGGTGATGGGGGAGAGTGTCTGTGGGCTGTGGGAGGGGATTCAGTGGGTGGGGAGAGTCGGTGATGGGGGAGAGTGTTTGTGGGCTGTGGGAGGGGATTCAGTGGGTGGGGAGGAGTCGGTGATGGGGGAGAGTGTTTGTGGGCTCTGGGAGGGGATTCAGTGGGTGGGGAGGAGTCGGTGATGGGGGAGAGTGTCTGTGGGCTGTGGGAGGGGATTCAGTGGGTGGGGAGGAGTCGGTGATGGGGGAGAGTGTCTGTGGGCTGTGGGAGGGGATTCAGTGGGTGGGGGGAGTCGGTGATGGGGAGAGTGTTTGTGGGCTGTGGGAGGGGTTTCAGTGGGTGGGGGGAGTCGGTGATGGGGGAGAGTGTTTGTGGGCTGTGGGAGGGGATTCAGTGGGTGGGGAGAGTCGGTGATGGGGGGGAGAGTGTTTGTGGGCTGTGGGAGGGGATTCAGTGGGTGGGGAGGAGTCGGTGATGGGGGAGAGTGTCTGTGGGCTGTGGGAGGGGATTCAGTGGGTGGGGAGGAGTCGGTGATGGGGAGAGTGTCTGTGGGCTGTGGGAGGGGATTCAGTGGGTGGGGGGAGTCGGTGATGGGGGAGAGTGTCTGTGGGCTGTGGGAGGGGTTTCAGGGGGTGGGGAGAGTCGGTGACTGGGGTGGAGATTGGGGAGAGCGTCCCTCGGCTGTAGGAGGGGATTCAGGGTGGGGGGAGAGTTTGTGCTGGGGAGAATGACTGTGGGCTGTGTGAGGAGAATGAGTGGGAGCAGTGGGGGGAGAATCAGTGATGGGGGCTGTGGGAGGAGATTCAGTGAGTGGAGTGAGTTGGTTGGTGGGTCCATTAGAATTGAGAATGGGAAGGCTTCAGGTCCCATTGGGAGTGTGGACTGGGAGTGAATGGGAAGGGGTGGGGTCCCATTGGGAGTGTAGATGGTGGGAGTGAATGGGAAGGGGTGGGGTCCATTGGGAGTGTAGATGGTGGGAGTGAATGGGAAGGGGTGGGGTCCATTGGGAGTGCGGTTGGTGGGAGTGAATGGGCAGGGGTGGGGTCCATTGGGAGTGTGGACGGTGGGAGTGAATGGGAAGGGGTGGGGTCCCATTGGGAGTGTAGATGGTGGGAGTGAATGGGAAGGAGTGGGGTCCCATTGGGAGTGTGGACAGTGGGAGTGAATGGGAAGGGGTGGGGTCCATTGGGAGTGTAGATGGTGGGAGTGAATGGGAAGGGGTGGGGTCTATTGGGAGTGTGGACGGTGGGAGTGAATGGGAAGGGGTGGGGTCCCATTGGGAGTGTGGACGGTGGGAGTGAATGGGAAGGGGTGCGGTCCATTGGGAGTGTAGATGGCGGGAGTGAATGGGAAGGGGTGGGGTCCCATTGGGAGTGTGGATGGTGGGAGTGAATGGTAAGGGGTGGGGTCCCATTGGGAGTGTGGACGATGGGAGTGAATGGGAAGGGGAGGGGTCCATTGGGAGTGTGGACAGTGGGAGTGAATGGGAAGGGGTGGGGTCCCATTGGGAGTGTGGACGGTGGGAGTGAATGGGAAGGGATGGGGTCCCATTGGGAGTGTGGACGGTGGGAGTGAATAGGAAGGGATGGGGTCCCATTGGGAGTGTGGACAGGGGAGTGAATGGGAAGGGATGGGGTCCCATTGGGAGTGTGGACAGGGGAGTGAATGGGAAGGGGTGGGGTCCATTGGGGTGTGGATGGTGGGAGTGAATAGGAAGGGGTGGGGTCCCATTGGGAGTGTGGACGGTGGGAGTGAATAGGAAGGGGTGGGGTCCCATTGGGAGTGTGGACGGTGGGAGTGAATGGGAAGGGGTGGGGTCCCATTGGGAGTGTGGGCAGGGGAGTGAATGGGAAGGGGTGGGGTCCCATTGGGAGTGTGAACGGGAAGGGGTGGGGTCCATTGGGAGTGTGGACAGTGGGAGTGAATGGGAAGGGGTGGGGTCCATTGGGAGTGTGGACAGTGGGAGTGAATGGGAAGGGGTGGGGTCCATTGGGAGTGTGGATGGTGGGAGTGAATGGGAAGGGGTGTGGTCCATTGGGAGTGTGGATGGTGGGAGTGAATGGGAAGGGGTGGGGTCCCATTGGGAGTGCGGACGGTGGGAGTGAATGGGAAGGGGTGGGGTCCCATTGGGAGTGTGGACAGTGGGAGTGAATGGGAAGGGGTGGGGTCCCATTGGGAGTGTGGACGGTGGGAGTGAATGGGAAGGGGTGGGGTCCATTGGGAGTGTGGACGGTGGGAGTAAATGGGAAGGGGTGGGGTCCATTGGAAGTGTGGAAGGGGGAGTGAACGGGAAGGGGTGGGGTCCCATTGGGAGTGTGGACGGGGGAGTGAACAGGAAGGGGTGGGGTCCCATTGGGAGTATGGACGGGGGAGTGAACGTGAAGAGGTGGGGTCCCATTGGGAGTGTGGACGGGGGAGTGAACGGGAAGAGGTGGGGTCCCATTGGGAGTGTGGACGGGGGAGCGAACGGGAAGGGGCGGGGTCCCATTGGGAGTGTGGACGGGGGAGTGAATGGGAAGGGGTGGGATCCATTGGGAGTGTGGATGGGGGAGTGAACGGGAAGGGGTGGGGTCCATTGGGAGTGTGGACGGGGGAGTGAACGGGAATGGGTGAGGACCTCTGTGTGTTTTTACTTAGCTAGGGACATTAGAAATCTCAGGCAATGCAGGTCACTGTGATCTTTCTTGCTAATTCCCTGCGACTCCCACACTGATCATTAATTTTCAAAGCACATCAAACCCCATGGTGTGGGATGACCAATGTTCTTTATAGACGCATCAATCTTTCTTCTGCTTTGAGTTATTCCAGAGCAAGAGAGAAGCTCTGAGCAACAGGGACAGGGCAATTTCCCCCAGGGGTGTGACGGAGTCAATGGGGGCCAGCAGTGTTTAAATTTGGGCAGACGGTAATCTGATTGTTAAGCCTGCTTTTTGTAGACTGGTTCTGTCTGTCCCAAGTAGCTCGCTTTTATTTTAAGACGAATTAACAAAAAATGAAGGTGTCAGGAATCTGAACTGCTGGAAACACACGGCGAACTGGATAACGTGCACAGTGGGGGTGGGGGAATGAGAGAAAGCATTTCAGCGTGGAGTCATTCTCTTAGACTCTTACATCACTCTCAAGGGCGGCGTTTATCACACGTGTCTGGGGCAGGAATAGAGGTTGCCCACTCAGGGGAGCAGTGTTGGAAGGTCAGTTGCTAGTTGACCACCTTGGTCTAAATCAATGTCAGGTCAATGTCAAAGACAAGTTTATTGTCGTCTGCACAAGTCCATGTCTGCAGAAGTGCAGGAGAAAACTTGCCCTCAACAGCATCAGGATCCAAAACAGGTTTATTATCACTGACATGTCGTGAATTTTGTTGCATTGTGGGCAGCAAAACAGTGCAATAAATTTAAAAAAACACTACAGGCCACAATAAAGAATATAAAAATATAAATCAGTAGTTAATAAAGAGAACAAAATAGTGAGGTGTTGTTCATGGACTGTCAGAAATCTGATGACAGAGGGATAGTGAGGGGTTGTTCATGGACTGTCAGAAATCTGATGACTGAGGGATAGTGAGGTGGTGTTCATGGACTGTCAGAAATCTGATGACAGAGGGATAATGAGGTGTTGTTCATGGACTGTCAGAAATCTGATGACAGAGGGATAGTGAGGTGGTGTTCATGGACTGTCAGAAATCTGATGACAGAGGGATAGTGAGGTGTTGTTCATGGACTGTCAGAAATCTGATGACAGAGGGATAGTGAGGTGTTGTTCATGGACTGTCAGAAATCTGATTACAGAGGGATCGTGAGGTGTTGTTCATGGGTTCATGGACTGTCAGAAATCTGATTACAGAGGGATCGTGAGGTGTTGTTCATGGGTTCATGGACTGTCAGAAATCTGATGACAGAGGGATAGTGAGGTGGTGTTCATGGACTGTCAGAAATCTGATGACAGAGGGATTGTGAGGTGGTGTTCATGGGCTGTCAGAAATCTGATGACAGAGGGAAGGTGAGGTGGTGTTCATGGACTGTCAGAAATCTGATGACAGAGGGATAGTGAGGTGGTGTTCATGGGTTCATGGACTGTCAGAAATCTGATGACAGAGGGAAGGTGAGGTGGTGTTCATGGACTGTCAGAAATCTGATGACAGAGGGATAGTGAGGTGTTGTTCATGGACTGTCAGAAATCTGATGACAGAGGGATAGTGAGGTGTTGTTCATGGACTGTCAGAAATCTGATGACAGAGGGAAGGTGAGGTGGTGTTCATGGACTGTCAGAAATCTGATGACAGAGGGATAGTCAGGTGTTGTCATGGACTGTCAGAAATCTGATGACAGAGGGATAGTGAGGTGGTGTTCATGGACTGTCAGAAATCTGATGACAGAGGGAAGGTGAGGTGGTGTTCATGGACTGTCAGAAATCTGATGACAGAGGGATAGTCAGGTGTTGTCATGGACTGTCAGAAATCTGATGACAGAGGGATAGTGAGGTGGTGTTCATGGACTGTCAGAAATCTGATGACAGAGGGATAGTGAGGCGTTGTTCATGGACTGTCAGAAATCTGATGACAGGGATAGTGAGGTGTTGTTCATGGACTGTCAGAAATCTGATGACAGGGATAGTGAGGTGTTGTTCATGGACTGTCAGAAATCTGATGACAGAGGGATAGTGAGGTGTTGTTCATGGACTGTCAGAAATCTGAAGACAGAGGGATAATGAGGTGGTGTTAATGGACTGTCAGAAATTTGATGACAGAGGGATAGTGAGGTGGTGTTCATGGGTTCATGGACTGTCAGAAATCTGATGACAGAGGGATAATGAGGTGGTGTTCATGGGTTCATGGACTGTCAGAAATCTGATGACAGAGAGATAGTGAGGTGTTGTTCATGGACTGTCAGAAATCTGATGACAGAGGGATAGTGAGGTGTTGTTCATGGACTGTCAGAAATCTGATGACAGAGGGATAGTGAGGTGTTATTCATGGACTGTCAGAAATCTGGTGAAAGAGGGATAGTGAGGTGTTGTTCATGGACTGTCAGAAATCAGATGACAGAGGGATAGTGAGGTGGTGTTCATGGACTGTCAGAAATCTGATGACAGAGGGATAATGAGGTGGTGTTCATGGGTTCATGGACTGTCAGAAATCTGAAGACAGAGGGATAGTGAGGTGTTGTTCATGGACTGTCAGAAATCTGATGACAGAGGGATAGTGAGGTGTCGTTCATGGACCATCAGAAATCTGATAACAGGGATAGTGAGGTGTTGTTCATGGACTGTCAGAAATCTGATGACAGAGGGATTGTCAGGTGTTGTTCATGGACTGTCAGAAATCTGATGACAGACGGATAGTGAGGTGTTGTTCATGGACTGTCAGAAATCTGATGACAGAGGGATAGTGAGGTGGTGTTCATGGACTGTCAGAAATCTGATGACAGAGGGATAGTGAGGTGTTGTTCATGGACTGTCAGAAATCTGATGACAGAGTGATAGTGAGGTGTTGTTCATGGACTGTCAGAAATCTGATGACAGAGGGATAGTGAGGTGTTGTTCATGGACTGTCAGAAATCTGATTACAGAGGGATCGTGAGGTGTTGTTCATGGACTGTCAGAAATCTGATTACAGAGGGATCGTGAGGTGTTGTTCATGGGTTCATGGACTGTCAGAAATCTGATTACAGAGGGATCGTGAGGTGTTGTTCATGGGTTCATGGACTGTCAGAAATCTGATGACAGAGGGATAGTGAGGTGGTGTTCATGGACTGTCAGAAATCTGATGACAGAGGGATTGTGAGGTGGTGTTCATGGGCTGTCAGAAATCTGATGACAGAGGGAAGGTGAGGTGGTGTTCATGGACTGTCAGAAATCTGATGACAGAGGGATAGTGAGGTGGTGTTCATGGGTTCATGGACTGTCAGAAATCTGATGACAGAGGGATAGTGAGGTGTTGTTCATGGACTGTCAGAAATCTGATGACAGAGGGATAGTGAGGTGTTGTTCATGGACTGTCAGAAATCTGATGACAGAGGGAAGGTGAGGTGGTGTTCATGGACTGTCAGAAATCTGATGACAGAGGGATAGTCAGGTGTTGTCATGGACTGTCAGAAATCTGATGACAGAGGGATAGTGAGGTGGTGTTCATGGACTGTCAGAAATCTGATGACAGAGGGATAGTGAGGTGTTGTTCATGGACTGTCAGAAATCTGATGACAGAGGGATAGTGAGGTGTTGTTCATGGACTGTCAGAAATCTGATGACAGAGGGAAGGTGAGGTGGTGTTCATGGACTGTCAGAAATCTGATGACAGAGGGATAGTCAGGTGTTGTCATGGACTGTCAGAAATCTGATGACAGAGGGATAGTGAGGTGGTGTTCATGGACTGTCAGAAATCTGATGACAGAGGGATAGTGAGGCGTTGTTCATGGACTGTCAGAAATCTGATGACAGGGATAGTGAGGTGTTGTTCATGGACTGTCAGAAATCTGATGACAGAGGGATAGTGAGGTGTTGTTCATGGACTGTCAGAAATCTGAAGACAGAGGGATAATGAGGTGGTGTTAATGGACTGTCAGAAATTTGATGACAGAGGGATAGTGAGGTGGTGTTCATGGGTTCATGGACTGTCAGAAATCTGATGACAGAGGGATAATGAGGTGGTGTTCATGGGTTCATGGACTGTCAGAAATCTGATGACAGAGAGATAGTGAGGTGTTGTTCATGGACTGTCAGAAATCTGATGACAGAGGGATAGTGAGGTGTTGTTCATGGACTGTCAGAAATCTGATGACAGAGGGATAGTGAGGTGTTATTCATGGACTGTCAGAAATCTGGTGAAAGAGGGATAGTGAGGTGTTGTTCATGGACTGTCAGAAATCAGATGACAGAGGGATAGTGAGGTGGTGTTCATGGACTGTCAGAAATCTGATGACAGAGGGATAATGAGGTGGTGTTCATGGGTTCATGGACTGTCAGAAATCTGAAGACAGAGGGATAGTGAGGTGTTGTTCATGGACTGTCAGAAATCTGATGACAGAGGGATAGTGAGGTGTCGTTCATGGACCATCAGAAATCTGATAACAGGGATAGTGAGGTGTTGTTCATGGACTGTCAGAAATCTGATGACAGAGGGATTGTCAGGTGTTGTTCATGGACTGTCAGAAATCTGATGACAGAGGGATAGTGAGGTGTTGTTCATGGACTGTCAGAAATCTGATGACAGAGGGATAGTGAGGTGGTGTTCATGGACTGTCAGAAATCTGATGACAGAGGGATAGTGAGGTGTTGTTCATGGACTGTCAGAAATCTGATGACAGAGTGATAGTGAGGTGTTGTTCATGGACTGTCAGAAATCTGATGACAGAGGGATAGTGAGGTGTTGTTCATGGACTGTCAGAAATCTGATGACAGAGGGATAGTGAGGTGTTGTTCATGGACTGTCAGAAATCTGATGACAGAGGGATAGTGAGGTGTTGTTCATGGACTGTCAGAAATCTGATGACAGAGGGATAGTGAGGTGTTGTTCATGGACTGTCAGAAATCTGAAGACAGAGGGATAGTGAGGTGGTGTTCATGGACTGTCAGAAATCTGATGACAGAGGGATAGTGAGGTGTTGTTCATGGACTGTCAGAAATCTGAAGACAGAGGGATAATGAGGTGGTGTTAATGGACTGTCAGAAATTTGATGACAGAGGGATAGTGAGGTGGTGTTCATGGGTTCATGGACTGTCAGAAATCTGATGACAGAGGGATAATGAGGTGGTGTTCATGGGTTCATGGACTGTCAGAAATCTGATGACAGAGAGATAGTGAGGTGTTGTTCATGGACTGTCAGAAATCTGATGACAGAGGGATAGTGAGGTGTTGTTCATGGACTGTCAGAAATCTGATGACAGAGGGATAGTGAGGTGTTATTCATGGACTGTCAGAAATCTGGTGAAAGAGGGATAGTGAGGTGTTGTTCATGGACTGTCAGAAATCAGATGACAGAGGGATAGTGAGGTGGTGTTCATGGACTGTCAGAAATCTGATGACAGAGGGATAATGAGGTGGTGTTCATGGGTTCATGGACTGTCAGAAATCTGAAGACAGAGGGATAGTGAGGTGTTGTTCATGGACTGTCAGAAATCTGATGACAGAGGGATAGTGAGGTGTCGTTCATGGACCATCAGAAATCTGATAACAGGGATAGTGAGGTGTTGTTCATGGACTGTCAGAAATCTGATGACAGAGGGATTGTCAGGTGTTGTTCATGGACTGTCAGAAATCTGATGACAGACGGATAGTGAGGTGTTGTTCATGGACTGTCAGAAATCTGATGACAGAGGGATAGTGAGGTGGTGTTCATGGACTGTCAGAAATCTGATGACAGAGGGATAGTGAGGTGTTGTTCATGGACTGTCAGAAATCTGATGACAGAGTGATAGTGAGGTGTTGTTCATGGACTGTCAGAAATCTGATGACAGAGGGATAGTGAGGTGTTGTTCATGGACTGTCAGAAATCTGATTACAGAGGGATCGTGAGGTGTTGTTCATGGACTGTCAGAAATCTGATTACAGAGGGATCGTGAGGTGTTGTTCATGGGTTCATGGACTGTCAGAAATCTGATTACAGAGGGATCGTGAGGTGTTGTTCATGGGTTCATGGACTGTCAGAAATCTGATGACAGAGGGATAGTGAGGTGGTGTTCATGGACTGTCAGAAATCTGATGACAGAGGGATTGTGAGGTGGTGTTCATGGGCTGTCAGAAATCTGATGACAGAGGGAAGGTGAGGTGGTGTTCATGGACTGTCAGAAATCTGATGACAGAGGGATAGTGAGGTGGTGTTCATGGGTTCATGGACTGTCAGAAATCTGATGACAGAGGGATAGTGAGGTGTTGTTCATGGACTGTCAGAAATCTGATGACAGAGGGATAGTGAGGTGTTGTTCATGGACTGTCAGAAATCTGATGACAGAGGGAAGGTGAGGTGGTGTTCATGGACTGTCAGAAATCTGATGACAGAGGGATAGTCAGGTGTTGTCATGGACTGTCAGAAATCTGATGACAGAGGGATAGTGAGGTGGTGTTCATGGACTGTCAGAAATCTGATGACAGAGGGATAGTGAGGTGTTGTTCATGGACTGTCAGAAATCTGATGACAGAGGGATAGTGAGGTGTTGTTCATGGACTGTCAGAAATCTGATGACAGAGGGAAGGTGAGGTGGTGTTCATGGACTGTCAGAAATCTGATGACAGAGGGATAGTCAGGTGTTGTCATGGACTGTCAGAAATCTGATGACAGAGGGATAGTGAGGTGGTGTTCATGGACTGTCAGAAATCTGATGACAGAGGGATAGTGAGGCGTTGTTCATGGACTGTCAGAAATCTGATGACAGGGATAGTGAGGTGTTGTTCATGGACTGTCAGAAATCTGATGACAGGGATAGTGAGGTGTTGTTCATGGACTGTCAGAAATCTGATGACAGAGGGATAGTGAGGTGTTGTTCATGGACTGTCAGAAATCTGAAGACAGAGGGATAATGAGGTGGTGTTAATGGACTGTCAGAAATTTGATGACAGAGGGATAGTGAGGTGGTGTTCATGGGTTCATGGACTGTCAGAAATCTGATGACAGAGGGATAATGAGGTGGTGTTCATGGGTTCATGGACTGTCAGAAATCTGATGACAGAGAGATAGTGAGGTGTTGTTCATGGACTGTCAGAAATCTGATGACAGAGGGATAGTGAGGTGTTGTTCATGGACTGTCAGAAATCTGATGACAGAGGGATAGTGAGGTGTTATTCATGGACTGTCAGAAATCTGGTGAAAGAGGGATAGTGAGGTGTTGTTCATGGACTGTCAGAAATCAGATGACAGAGGGATAGTGAGGTGGTGTTCATGGACTGTCAGAAATCTGATGACAGAGGGATAATGAGGTGGTGTTCATGGGTTCATGGACTGTCAGAAATCTGAAGACAGAGGGATAGTGAGGTGTTGTTCATGGACTGTCAGAAATCTGATGACAGAGGGATAGTGAGGTGTCGTTCATGGACCATCAGAAATCTGATAACAGGGATAGTGAGGTGTTGTTCATGGACTGTCAGAAATCTGATGACAGAGGGATTGTCAGGTGTTGTTCATGGACTGTCAGAAATCTGATGACAGAGGGATAGTGAGGTGTTGTTCATGGACTGTCAGAAATCTGATGACAGAGGGATAGTGAGGTGGTGTTCATGGACTGTCAGAAATCTGATGACAGAGGGATAGTGAGGTGTTGTTCATGGACTGTCAGAAATCTGATGACAGAGTGATAGTGAGGTGTTGTTCATGGACTGTCAGAAATCTGATGACAGAGGGATAGTGAGGTGTTGTTCATGGACTGTCAGAAATCTGATGACAGAGGGATAGTGAGGTGTTGTTCATGGACTGTCAGAAATCTGATGACAGAGGGATAGTGAGGTGTTGTTCATGGACTGTCAGAAATCTGATGACAGAGGGATAGTGAGGTGTTGTTCATGGACTGTCAGAAATCTGAAGACAGAGGGATAGTGAGGTGGTGTTCATGGACTGTCAGAAATCTGATGACAGAGGGATAGTGAGGTGGTGTTCATGGGTTCATGGACTGTCAGAAATCTGATGACAGAGGGATAATGAGGTGGTGTTCATGGGTTCATGGACTGTCAGAAATCTGAAGACAGGGATAGTGAGGTGTTGTTCATGGACTGTCAGAAATCTGATGACAGAGGGATAGTGAGGTGTTGTTCATGGACTGTCAGAAATCTGATGACAGAGGGATAGTGAGGTGTTGTTCATGGACCATCAGAAATCTGATGACAGGGATAGTGAGGTGTTGTTCATGGACTGTCAGAAATCTGATGACAGAGGGATTGTGAGGTGGTGTTCATGGACTGTCAGAAATCTGATGACAGAGGGATAGTGAGGTGTTGTTCATGGACTGTCAGAAATCTGATGACAGAGGGATAGTGAGGTGTTGTTCATGGACTGTCAGAAATCTGATGACAGAGGGATAGTGAGGTGGTGTTCATGAGCTCATGGACTGTCAGAAATCTGATGACAGAGGGATAATGAGGTGTTGTTCATGGACTGTCAGAAATCTGATGACAGAGGGATAGTGAGGTGGTGTTCATGAGCTCATGGACTGTCAGAAATCTGATGACAGAGGGATAGTGAGGTGTTGTTCATGGACTGTCAGAAATCTGATGACAGAGGGATAGTGAGGTGTTGTTCATGGACCATCAGAAATCTGATGACAGGGATAGTGAGGTGTTGTTCATGGACTGTCAGAAATCTGATGAAAGAGGGATAGTGAGATGGTGTTCATGGACTGTCAGAAATCTGATGACAGAAGGATAGAGAGGTGTTGTTCATGGACTGTCAGAAATCTGATGACAGAGGGATAGTGAGGTGGTGTTCATGGACTGTCAGAAATCTGATGACAGAGGGATAGTGAGGTGTTGTTCATGGACTGTCAGAAATCTGATGACAGAGGGATAATGAGGTGGTGTTCATGGGTTCATGGACTGTCAGAAATCTGATGACAGAGAGATAGTGAGGTGTTGTTCATGGACTGTCAGAAATCTGATGACAGAGGGATAGTGAGGTGTTGTTCATGGACTGTCAGAAATCTGATGACAGAGGGATAGTGAGGTGGTGTTCATGGACTGTCAGAAATCTGATGACAGAGTGATAGTGAGGTGGTGTTCATGGACTGTCAGAAATCTGATGACAGAGGGATAATGAGGTGGTGTTCATGGGTTCATGGACTGTCAGAAATCTGATGACAGAGAGATAGTGAGGTGTTGTTCATGGACTGTCAGAAATCTGATGACAGAGGGATAGTGAGGTGTTGTTCATGGACTGTCAGAAATCTGATGACAGAGGGATAGTGAGGTGTTGTTCATGGACTGTCAGAAATCTGATGACAGAGGGATAGTGAGGGGTTGTTCATGGACTGTCAGAAATCTGAAGACAGAGAGATAGTGAGGTGTTGTTCATGGACTGTCAGAAATCTGATGACAGAGGGATAGTGAGGTGGTGTTCATGGACTGTCAGAAATCTGATGACAGAGGGATAGTGAGGTGTTGTTCATGGACTGTCAGAAATCTGATGACAGAGGGATAGTGAGGTGTTGTTCATGGACTGTCAGAAATCTGATGACAGAGGGATAGTGAGGTGGTGTTCATGGACTGTCAGAAATCTGATGACAGAGGGATAGTGAGGTGGTGTTCATGGACTGTCAGAAATCTGATGACAGAGGGATAGTGAGGTGTTGTTCATGGACTGTCAGAAATCTGATGACAGAGGGATAGTGAGGTGGTGTTCATGGACTGTCAGAAATCTGATGACAGAGGGATAGTGAGGTGGTGTTCATGGACTGTCAGAAATCTGATGACAGAGGGATAGTGAGGTGTTGTTCATGGACTGTCAGAAATCTGATGGCAGAGAGGAAGAAGCAGTTCCTAGTACAATGAGTGTGGTCCTTCCGGCTCGTGTGTCTCCTCCCCAGGAGTAGTAATGAGAAGAGGGTACGTCCTGGGTGGTGAACATCCTTAATGATGGATGCCACCTTTTGATGATGTCTTTGCTGGAGCCTTGGCAGAGATAGTTTCATTCCTTAGCAACAGGTGAGGCACCAGGAGATGAGATGATGAAGATGGCCGAGTCTGCAGCTTTTTCCAATTCTCCCTACCAGTCAGAACGCTGGTACGGTACATCGACAGGAATTTGCCAGTGTCTTTGGTGACGCAGTGAATCTCCTGAACTCTGATGAAATATAACCTGTGACATGCCATCTTCATTAGTGCAGCCACATGTTGGACGCAGGATCGATCCACTGAGATGCTGACACCAGGAACCTGAAGCTGCTCACCCTTTCCACTGCTGATCCCTCCATGAGGACCGGTGTCTGTTTTCCTGACTTCCCCGTTCTGACGTGCACGATCAGTTCGTAGGTCTTACTGATGTTGTGCAAGGATCCTGTTACAACAGCACTCAATCAGCCATTCTACCTCACTCCCTTACCCGCAGACACAGAGCATCAGATAAGCTACATTTAAAAGAATAACATAAATTACTCATATACAGATTGCCGGAGGAACTCAGCAGATCAGGCAGCATCTACGGAGAGGAATAAACAGTTAATGTTTCGCGCTAAAACCCTTCATCCGGACTGGAAAAGGAGGGGGAAGGAGCCAGAATCAGAAGGTGTGGGGAGAGGAGGGGAGGGGAGGGGAGGGAGAGAAGTACAGGCTGGCAGGTGACAGGTGAGGGGGAAGGTCGGTGGGTTGGGGAAGGGGGTTTGAATTGAGAAGCTGGGAGATGATATGTGGAAGAGGTAACAGGCTGAAGAGAAGGAATTTGATGGGAGAGGGTAAATAGAAGGAGGGACACCAGAGGGAATCTTCTTTGTCACCTTTTCCAAAATCTCACTCAGCCTCCTGAGCCACGACCTGGTACGCATAAAGACGTGCTGACTATCCTTGCCTTTCTGAAAGCTGGAAGGTGGCGTCTCTCCGGTAACTTTCCCATCACCAGTGTCAGACTCACCAGCCTGTAGTTCACTGGTGTGTCCTTGGAAGCATTCTTAAACAAGGGCACAACATTTGTACCCCCCTCCTCCGGCTTCTGGTGCCTCACCGGTGACTAAAGAATGCAAATACCTTTGCCAAGGCATAACCAGTTCTCCCCCTGTCTTCCCATGGCCTGTAAGGACAGTCTTGATCAGGCCCTGGGGATTTATCCACCTGAACATCACCTCCACTTTCTTGCATGATCCCTCGATTTCCTTAACAGCTGAGCTTTTATTGATCTTTGCAGAAATTCGAATTCTTGGGAGCTGCATTCATCTAAGATTATTTGCTCGTGATGTCTCTATGCAGGGGGTGGAACACCTGGGGAAGTTAAGTACAGGCACAAGAACCAGGCAGTGTTCATTAAGGTGATAGACGAGGTTATCCCAGGCTATCGATCTTCTCCAATGCATTAAATCCACGGTTTAGCCAGCTTGCTCTCACGACGGAGTGTGGATTCCCAGGGCTCTGGGAAGAGTTATGAACCAACTGCAGAAAATCCTTGAAATACTCAGCAGGTCAGGTAGCGTCTATGGAGAGTTTATTAAGTTTATTGTCAAGTACATGTTCAAAGGTCAAAGTTCAATGCTGAAAGTAAATTTACTATCAAAGTCACCGTATACAACCCTGAGATTCATTTTCTTGCAGGCATTCACAGTAAGTACAAAGTAACACTGCAAAGTCAATTTATATAACGTGTGTGCAATGAAAATCATACTTGCAGCTGAATACAGACACAGAGCTTCAGATACACAATGTTCACAAGAAAAACATAAACTAAACATAAATTATACACAATACTTACAATTAGATCAAAGACACAGTCCATTGTAGGGCAAAGTGGTCACTGTGTTGCTATTCCAAGACAGTGGTTGGAGTTCAGGAACCGAATGGTTGAAGGGAAGTTGCTGTTCCTGAACCTGGTGGTGTGGGACTTCAGGCTTCTGTACCTCCTGCCTGATGGGAGCTGTGAGAAGATGGCCTGGCCCGGATGGTGGGGGTCTTTGATGTTGGTTGTTGACTTCTTCAGACAGCGTCTCCTGTAGATACTATCAGAGTCTAGGACCAGAGGGTCTAGGACCTAGATCACATTGAAACCTAGATAGTGTGAGGATATTTCCAAACATTGGAGAGTCTAGAGTCTAGGGCAAAGCCTCTGAATAGAAGGATGTCCATTTAGAACAGAGATGAGGAGGAATTTCTTCAGCCAGAGAGTGGTGAATCTGTGGAATTCATTGCCATAGGCGGCTGGGGAAGTCAAGTCATTGGGTATATTTACAGCGGAGGTTGATAGGTTCTTGATTAGTAGGGGTGTCAAAGGTTACGGGAAGAAGGCAGGAAATCGGGGTTGAGAGGGGACATGATTCAGCCATCATGGAATGGTGGTGCAGACTCAATGGGCCAAATGGCCTAATTGTGCCCCTGTGTCTTGTGGTCTACCAGTGGTGGGAAGGGGGGGTGTCTGTGATGTACCGGGCTGAGTTCACTCCTCACTACAGCTGTGTATTTGATCAGCTGTACCAGACTGTGGAGCCACCACTGAGGCAGTACGTCCAACAGTATATTTGTAGAAGTTTTGTCAGAGTGTCTGTTGATACAGAGTCCCAGATCCTTCAACAGTTCTGCAGCATGGTGGAGAATAGGAGAGGAAGAGGGAGAGTATCCACAAGAGGGTGCGGGTCAGAGTAATCAGGGTAATGTCCTCTCTTCCTTGTAAAGTTTCCAGCTGAGGGGCCAATTGACGTGAGGTTTATGGGGGAAACAGTCAGTGGCAGCTGCTGGAAACCCAAAATAAAATGAAACATTGGCAATACCCAACAGGTCAGGCAGCAACTGTGGGGAGAGAAACCAGGTTAATGTGATAGATGGGTGACCTTCTACCAGAGCCGTCACAAACAGCGAAAGCAGGTTATCTGATTCTGTTGAATCTAAGATAGATAACCATGAGTTTGTAGGGACTACAAGTTGGGCTTGAACAGTTGAAGAAATGAGGGAAATTTACAGTGCATTTCGTCACAAACATACTTTCCATTATTTTCCTCAACACCAATGCTATTTCCATTTTTATTTTGGAATTCCAGCATCTACAGATTTTGTTTGCTATCACCACACTGCTCTCTCGTCTCACACTCTCGTCCACAATGTGTATGCACTTTCCTTCAGTCTGTTCCCACTTTCCCAGATCCTGGTAATTCCCTGAAAGAGGAACATTCGCCACCCATTCTAGTTCTGCACCCAGTCCTCTAAACTGAAACATGATTGATGTCCTTGGGAGGCTGATGATCAGCACAGAGACGGTGGGCCAAAGGGTATGTAACAACAGAGCCCCTCCCCACTGGTCTCCTCCCTCCCATAACGATACTTAACTCCTTCCATCAGTCTCCCTGTAACTATAACCCTCCCCGTCAGTCTCTCCCGTGACTATAACCCTCCCTGTCAGTCTCCCCTGTAACTATAACCCTCCCCGTCAGTCTCTCCCTGTAACTATAACCCTCCTCGTCAGTCTCCCTGTGACTATAACCCTCCCCGTCAGTCTCCCCCGTAACTATAACCCAACCCGTCAGTCTCCCCCTGTAACTATAACCCTCCCCGTCAGTCTCCCCCGTAACTATAACCCTCCCCGTCAGTCTCCCCCGTAATTATAACCCTCCTCGTCAGTCTCCCTGTAACTGTAACCCTCCCCGTCAGTCTCCCCATAACTATAACCCTCCCCGTCAGTCTCCCCCGTAACTATAACCCTCCTCGTCAGTCTCCCCCGTAACTATAACACTCCCCGTCAGTCTCTCCCTGTAACTATAACACTCCCCATCAGTCTCCCCATAACTATAACCCTCCCCGTCAGTCTCTCCCTGTAACTATAACCCTCCTCGTCAGTCTCCCTATAACTATAACCCTCCCCGTCAGTCTCCCCCGTAACTATAACCCTCCCCGTCAGTCTCCCCGTAACTATAACCCTCCCCGTCAGTCTCCCCCGTAACTATAACCCTCCTCGTCAGTCTCCCTGTAACTGTAACCCTCCCCGTCAGTCTCCCCATAACTATAACCCTCCCCGTCAGTCTCCCCCGTAACTATAACCCTCCTCGTCAGTCTCCCTGTAACTATAACCCTCCCTGTCAGTCTCCCCCTGTAACTATAACACTCCCCGTCAGTCTCCCCATAACTATAACCCTCCCCGTCAGTCTCCCCCGTAACTATAACACTCCCCGTCAGTCTCTCCCTGTAACTATGACACTCCCCATCAGTCTCCCCATAACTATAACCCTCCCCGTCAGTCTCTCCCTGTAACTATAACCCTCCTCGTCAGTCTCCCTGTAACTATAACCCTCCCCGTCAGTCTCCCCCGTAACTATAACACTCCCCGTCAGTCTCCCCGTAACTATAACCCTCCCCGTCAGTCTCCCCCGTAACTATAACCCTCCCCGTCAGTCTCCCCCGTAACTATAACCCTCCCCGTCAGTCTCCCCGTGACTATAACCCTCCCCGTCAGTCTCCCCCGTAACTATAACCCTCCCCGTCAGTCTCCCCCTGTAACTATAACCCTCCTCGTCAGTCTCCCTGTAACTATAACTCTCCCCGTCAGTCTCCCCCATAACTATAACCCTCCCCGTCAGTCTCTCCCTGTAACTATAACCCTCCCCGTCAGTCTCCCCCGTAACTATAACCCTCCCCGTCAGTCTCCCTGTAACTATAACCCTCCCTGTCAGTCTCCCCCTGTAACTATAACACTCCCCGTCAGTCTCTCCCCATAACTATAACCCTCCCCGTCAGTCTCTCCCTGTAACTATAACACTCCCCGTCAGTCTCCCCATAACTATAAACCTCCCCGTCAGTCTCCCCATAACTATAACCCTCCCCGTCAGTCTCCCCGTAACTATAACCCTCCCCGTCAGTCTCTCCCTGTAACTATAACACTCCCCATCAGTCTCCCCATAACTATAACCCTCCCCGTCAGTCTCTCCCTGTAACTATAACCCTCCTCGTCAGTTTCCCTGTAACTATAACCCTCCCTGTCAGTCTCCCCCTGTAACTATAACACTCCCCGTCAGTCTCCCCATAACTATAACCCTCCACGTCAGTCTCCCCGTGACTATAACCCTCCCCATCAGTCTCCCCCGTAACTATAACCCTCCCCGTCAGTCTCCCCCCGTAACTATAACCCTCCCCGTCAGTCTCCCCCCGTAACTATAACCCTCCCCGTCAGTCTCCCCGTGACTATAACCCTCCCCGTCAGTCTCCCCCGTAACTATAACCCTCCCCGTCAGTCTCCCCCTGTAACTATAACCCTCCTCGTCAGTCTCTCCCTGTAACTATAACCCTCCCCGTCAGTCTCCCCCGTAACTATAACACTCCCCGTCAGTCTCCCCATAACTATAACCCTCCCCGTCAGTCTCCCCCGTAACTATAACACTCCCCGTCAGTCTCTCCCTGTAACTATAACACTCCCCGTCAGTCTCTCCCCATAATTATAACCCTCCCCGTCAGTCTCTCCCTGTAACTATAACACTCCCCGTCAGTCTCCCCATAACTATAACCCTCCCCGTCAGTCTCCCCCATAACTATAAACCTCCCCGTCAGTCTCCCCGTAACTATAACCCTCCCCGTCAGTCTCTCCCTGTAACTATAACACTCCCCGTCAGTCTCCCCGTGACTATAATCCTCCCCGTCAGTCTCCCCGTAACTATAACCCTCCCCGTCAGTCTCCCCGTAACTATAACCCTCCCTGTCAGTCTCCCCTGTAACTATAACCCTCCCCGTCAGTCTCCCCGTAACTATAACCCTCCCCGTCAGTCTCCCCCGTGACTATAATCCTCCCCGTCAGTCTCCCCGTAACTATAACCCTCCCTGTCAGTCTCCCCTGTAACTATAACACTCCCCGTCAGTCTCCCCGTGACTATAATCCTCCCCGTCAGTCTCCCCGTAACTATAACCCTCCCCGTCAGTCTCCCCTGTAACTATAACCCTCCCCGTCAGTCTCTCCCTGTAACTATAACACTCCCCGTCAGTCTCCCCGTGACTATAATCCTCCCCGTCAGTCTCCCCGTAACTATAACCCTCCCCGTCAGTCTCCCCGTAACTATAACCCTCCCTGTCAGTCTCCCCCGTAACTATAACCCTCCCCGTCAGTCTCCCCCGTAACTATAACCCTCCCCGTCAGTCTCCCCGTAACTATAACCCTCCCTGTCAGTCTCCCCCGTAACTATAACCCTCCCCGTCAGTCTCCCCCGTAACTATAACCCTCCCCGTCAGTCTCCCCGTAACTATAACCCTCCCCGTCAGTCTCCCCCGTAACTATAACCCTCCCCGTCACTCCCCGTAACTATAACCCTCCCCGTCAGTCATCTCCAATAATTAGAGTGCAGATTCAGATTGACTCCAGTGCCTCTGCTGAGGGCTAAGCAGTTTACTCCTGCCTTGTATGTGCTGTCAACTGAGTTTAAAAGCCCAGGTGGAACAATCACAAGGTGAGGGAGCAACTCAACGTCTTCTTTCTGCAGTTTATATACCTTGCGTGCTTTCTGCACTTTATACAGCTTGTGAGGGACTTTCAAGTGAATCAGTTGGTGAGGTTTAAAAATCACGTGGACAAGACGTGTGGACAGGAAAGGATTCGGTGTTTACATGTCTGGCACGATTGGGACTAGCTGAGGAAGGCAGGAGTGAGTTGGGCTGAAGGGCCAGCTGCTGTTCTGTGTGACTGTATGAGATGCTGGTGAATCGACACTGAGCGCAGACCGTGGAAGCGGGCTCCCAGAATTGCTCTTAAACAACACCATTCTAACTCCGTCCCACTGCTACCCTTGGGAGCGCAGATGAAATGCTGCTAAAGGATTAACTCTAAACACAAAGAAGCATCTGTTAATGAAATGAACAGAATACAAATCCTAAAGCATCGTTGTATTTGTCTCCACTAACACACATCCCAAGATCAGGAACTGGCCAAAAGAATAGGCTTTGTTCAGAGACCCTTGTGACACACTTACAGAAAACTTCAGAAATCCATCGGGGCACAGACTGGTGTGGGAGATTATCTCTGCAGAAAGACTCTCAATCAAAACTGTTTTACTGCTGCAGTACGAGATAGCATCTAATCCAGAGGTTCAGGTGCTTTATATATAGAACGACAGATCTCCGGAAGTGGGTTACAGGGCTGGAATCTAAACCAGGGGTTTAGAGGACGAAAAGACAACTTCAAACAAGGTTGGAGGCGATATCAGATGCATGGCAACTCTGGCAGGGTCTGCAAGACGTTACTCCCTACAAAGCGAAACCCAATAGCATGAATGGCTGCGATGCTTCACTACCAGATGAACTCAATGCCTTCTATGCCCGCTTTGAAAGGGAGAACACAACTACAGCTGTGAAGATCCCTGCTGCACCTGATGACCCTGTGATCTCCGTCTCAGAGGCCGATGTCAGGCTGTCTTTAAAGAGGGTGAACCCTCGCAAGGCGGAAGGATGGAGTACCTGGTAAGGCTCTGAAGATCTGTGCCAACCAACTGGTAGGAGTATTCAAGGACACTTTCAACCTCTCACTGCTATGGGCAGAAGTTCCGACTTGCTTCAAAAAGGAAGCAATCATACCGGTGCCTAAGAAGAATATAGGGAAGATGTCAACAAAATAGACAGAGTACAGAGGAGATTTACTAGAATGTTACCAGGGTTTCAGCACCTAAGTTACAGAGAAAGTTTGAAAAAGTTAGGTCTTTATTCTTTGGAGCGTAGAAGGTTGAGGGGGGACTTGATAGAGGTATTTAAAATTATGAGAGGGATAGATAGAGTTGACGTGGATAGGCTTTTTCCATTGAGAGTAAGGGAGATTCAAACAAGAGGACATGAGTTGAGAGTTAGGGGGCAAAAGTTTAGGGGTAACATCAGGGGAAATTTCTTTACTCAGAGAGTGGTAGCTGTGTGGAATCAGTTTCCAGTAGAAGTGGTAGAGGCAGGTTCGATTTTGTCATTTAAAGTCAAATTGGATAGGTATATGGACAGGAAAGGAATGGAGGGTTATGGGCTGAGTGCAGGTCGGTGGGACTAGGTGAGAGTAAGCGTTTGGCACGGACTAGAAGGGCCGAGATGGCCTGTTTCTGTGCTGTAATTGTTATATGGTTATATGGTTAATAATGTGAGCTGCCTTAATGACTATCACCCGGTAGCACTCACATCGACAGTGATGAAATGCTTTGAGGGGTTGGTCATGACTAGACTGAACTCCTGCCTCAGCAAGGACCTGGACCCATTGCAATTTGCCGATTGCCACAATAGGTCAACGGCAGATGCATTCAGCAGAGAGTTAGATAGAGCTCTTATAGATAGCAGGGTCAAGGGATATGGGGAGAGGGCAGGAACGGGGTACTGATTGTGTATGATCAACCATGATCACAGTGAATGGCGGTGCTGGCTAGAAGGGCCAAATGGCCTACTCCTGCATCTACTGTCTATTGTCTATTGGCAGACACAATCTCAATGGCTCTCCACACAGCTTTAGACCACCTGGACAACACAAACACTTACATCAGCATTTGACACCATCATTCCCACAATCCTGATTGGTAAGTTACAGAACCTGGGCCTTTGTACCTCCCCCTGCAATTGGATCCTCAACTTCCTGACCGAAAGACCACAGTCAAAGGTTCAAAGGTCAAATTTAATGTCAGAGAAATGAATACAATATACATCCTGAAATGCTTTTTCTTCGCAAACATCCATGAAAACAGAGAAGTGCCCCAAAGAATGAACAACAGTTAAACGTAAGAACCCCAAAGTCCCCTCAGTTCCCCCCTCCCCTACGTAACCAGCAGCAAGTAACGATCCCCCCGCCTCACCAGCAAAAGAAACGCACCTCGGTACCATCACTGAGCCCAAGTGTGTGCTAAGCAATAGCAAAGACATAGACCAAAGTTACCCCAAAGGCTTCGCATTTCATCCAAAATTCGACAAACCACAGGTTCTCTCTCTCTGGCAAGGGAGAGGGAGGTGTCCCCCATTTTCACAGCAGGCGGGAGACATAACAGCAACCTGCTAGTTTACGATGTTAAAAGTCCATTTTGTCACTTTTTTCAAGTCTGTGCGAATTGCTGATAACATATCCACCTGGCTGATGATCAACACTGGCGCACCTCAGGGGTGTGTGCTTAGCCCACTGCCCTACTCTCTGTATACACTGTGTGGCTAGGCACAGCTCAAATACCATCTGTAAACTTGCTGATGACACAACCATTGTTGGTAGAATCTCAGGTGGTGACGAGAGGGCGTACAGGAGTGAGATATGCCAACTAGTGGAGTGGTGCAGCAGCAACAACCTGGCACTTCAACGTCAGTAAGACGAAAGAGCTGATTGTGGACTTCTGGAAGGGTAAGATGAAGGAACACATACCAATCCTCACAGAGGGATCAGAAGTGGAGAGAGTGAGCAGTTTCAAGTTCCTGGGTGTCAAGATCTCTGAGGATCTAACCTGGTCCCAACATATCGATGTAGTCATAAAGAAGGCAGGACAGCGGCTATACTTTATTAGGAGTTTGAAGAGATTTGGCATGTCAACAAATACACTAAAAAACTTCTATAGTTGTACTGTGAAGAGCATTCTGACAGGCTGCATCACTGTCTGGTATGGAGGGGCTACTGTTTAGGACCGAAAGAAGCTGCAGAAGGTTGTAAATCTAGTCAGCTCCATCTTGGGCACTAGCCTACAAAGTACCCAGGACATCTTCAGGGAGCAGTGTCTCAGAAAGGCAGCGTCCATTATTAAGGACCTCCAGCACCCAGGGCATGCCCATTGCTCACTGTTACCATCAGGCTGGAGATACAGGAGCCTGAAGACACACACTCAGCGATTCAGGAACAGCTTCTTCCCCTCTGCCATCCGATTCCTACATGGACATTGAAGCTTTGGACACTACCTCACTTTTTTTTTATAAACAGTATTTCTGTTTTTGCACATTCTTTTAAATTTATTCAATATATGTAAAGGATTTACTTGTTTATTTATTATTATGTTTTATTTTATCTATTTTTTTCTCTCTCTGATAGATTATTGAACTGCTGCTGCTAAGTTAACAAATTTCACATCACATGTCGGTGATAATAAATCTGATTCTGATATACAATAACAGATCCCCAGGAGTGGGTGACAGACTGGGATCAAATCCAGGGGTTCAGGGGGTTTATATACAGAATTACAGATCTCTGGGAGTGGGTTACAGGCTGGGATCAAATCCAGGGGTTCAGGGGGTTTATATACAGAATTACAGATCTCTGGGAGTGGGTTACAGGCTGGGATCTAATCCAGAGGTCGGAATGGGGGGATTATATATAGAGTAACAGATCCCCAGGGTGTGTTACAGACTGGGAAATAACCCAGGGACTCAGGGCATTTTATATATAGGATAACAGATCCCTGGAAGAGTTACAGACTATGATCTAATTCAGGAATTTGGGGGTTTATATATAAAATGACAGATTCTTTGGAGTGACTTACATCTAGGGACATCCAGGGTTGAGGTATGGGAAGAAACCAGAGTGCACGGGGGAAACACACCCACACAATCACACTCACACACACACACTCATACACACACTCTCACACACACAGTAACACACACACACACACACTCACACTCACACATGTTGGGGTTGAACCCGTGTCTCTGGAGTTCTGTGACACTCGCTCTACCTGCTTCACAATTGCTTAAATTAGGGTGTTAAACTGGATGAAGTTGAGTGTCACACTTGGAGAGTTGTGTACTGCTTTGGACACCGTATTAATAGAAAAGATGACATTAAGAGTGCAGAGATGTACCCAGGATTTTAGGGCCGAGTTACAGGCTGAGTTTGGGTGGGCTGGGACTTCATCCCTCAGTATGTTGAAGACAGACGGGTGACCTTTCAGAGGTGTATAAAATCTTAAGGGGCACAGATAAGGTGAATAAGATATACTGAGCACATCTACATGGAGAGTTATCGTAGGAAAACAGCGTCCATCATCAGGGACCCCCACCACCCAGACCCAGACCATATTCTCTTCTCACTGCTGCTGTCAGGAAGAAGGTACAGGGACCTTGGGATTCACACCACCAGGTTCAGGAAAATTATTACTCTTCAACCATCAGGCTCTTGAACTAGAGGGAATAAATTCACTCAATTTCACTCGTCCCATCACTGAAATGTTCCCACAGCCTGTGGACTTGCTTTCAAAGACTCCATTTCATCTTCTCAATGCTTATCATTCATCTACCTGTCTATTTAGTTATTTATTTACTATTCTTTCTTCCTGTATTTGCACATTTTGTTGTCTTTTGCACACTGATGCAGCCTTTCCTGGATTCTATAATGGTTATTGAATTTACTGTGTATGGCCACAAGGAAACATATCTCTGGGTTGGAAAAGGTGACATAACTGTACTTGGAACTTTGAACACACTGAGCCTTTTCCCCGGGGTGGGGGAACTAAGAACACAGGTTTAAGGTGAGATGGGGAAAGATTTGAAAGGGACACGGGGGCCATTTCCCTCACACAGAGGGTGGTGGGTCTGTGGGATAGCTTACACACAACTGGAGGATTTAACATTCTTGCCGTCAGCTTGTGCCTGCCTTTTGCATTACCGTTCACGTGAGCCTCAATGGTCAGTGTTAACATCATGGGCCACAGGGCCTTATTTTCTGCGTCCTCAGGTTCGTATCCTATCCTGTCCCACATCACAGTCAATGCGGGCAGGGCTAATAGGGTAATTATCTATCATTTACATATTAAAATCCAACAACTTTCTCCCAGTCCCGTTATAGAAGCAGCCATTACATTTTGCAGAACCAAGTCACTGTAATTGTTATTTTGGAGCAGAGGATGCTAATGACTATGCTAACGAGGTCTCATTTATGAATGTAAATGCAGGCTAATTAGAATATAGCCTTCAATTTAACTCAGGAGAACTTGCTTTTACAACCTTGGACCAAGTAATCACCTTGATTGCTCGAGTTTGCATGTTAATTAGCTGGCTAAATGTGGAGTAATTTGCATATGAAAATGACATTAATTAGGTAAATAGAGGCTCTGTTGCCGGTTTGTAACAAGTTGTTAAAACTTTCCCTAAACTGGGACAGATTAGTCTTAGCATTGTTTGACCAATCTATTTGCAGTGAGGGAGACGTTATTCCAGTCAGTACTTGGATTCCCCAGTGTTCCCATTGACCATGCCAAGTTTTACAGATGCACCATGGAAAGCACCCTACCATTGCTGGGTACGGCAACTGCGCTGCCCGTGACACATGACCTGATTCTGATCGCAAAGGACTGCAGAGAGAGCTGTGGACGCAGCTCAGCACACCGCGGAAACCAGCCTCCCCCCCACCCCATGGACTCTCCCTGCTGCCCCAGTAAATCAGCCAGCAAAGTCAAAGACCCACCGGACCCAAATACTCTCCAATCTCCCCCCCTCCCATCAGGCAACAGATACGAAAGCCTGAAAACTCCTACCACCAGCCTCACGGACAGCTTCTATCCCGGCTAAGAGTCTGTTGAATGTTTCCCCAGTACGATAACGTGGACCCTTGACCTCGCAATCTACCTCATGATGACTTTGCTCCTCATTGTCTGCCTGCTCTGCGCTTCCTCTGTAGGTGTAACACCTCATTCTGCGTTCTGCCATTGCCTTCCTTGTGCAGGCTCGGCCTGGTGGAACATGCTCAGTCTCACCAGACCTTGGCGCGTGCAACAACAATGATCCAATTCCCCATGTCCATTCTCCGACAACTGGCAGAGAAAGGATTAGCTTTATTTGTCACCAGTGTGCTGGACCGTGCGGAGAAGCAAGGGTGTGCTGGGGGCAGCCCGCATCCGGTGCCCACAACTCACCGTGCGGCGTTAGGAATGAGGAAGGGAACCGGAGCGCCCGAAGAAAACCCACACCGGAAGCACAGTCACGGCAGGAACGTCCAAACTCCTCAGAGACAGTCTGAACCCAGTCACCGATTGCCGGCGCTACACTAATCACCATGTTACCATGCCAACCCCTTTGCTAACGTTATCACTGATCTCCCCTTCACCACGACACCCCTGAGGCAGGAAAGGGTTTGCTACCCAGCGCCCAGCTCTCCGTGACCCAGACCGTGGTCCTTACAGAGACAAGCCACTGTGGAAGCTGTTCTGTGCTTCACTGTATCCCCCAGTCAATAGTCCTCAGGAAAACCGTGACTGATGATTGGTTAGTACTGTCACAAACCTCTCACAAAACCTGGAAACAGGCCAGCCTAACTTGTCCATCCTGTCCAAGATGCTCAACTAAGCCAGTTCCATTTGCTTGAGTTTGGCCCATATCCCTCTAACCCTTTCCAATCCGTGTACCTGTCCGTATCCCTCTAAACCTTTCCTATCCGTGTGCCTGTCCGTACCCCTCTAAACCTTTCCTATCCGTGTACCTGTCTGTAGCCCTCTAAACTTTTCCTATCCGTGTACCTGTCCGTATCCCTCTAAACCTTTCCTATCCGTGTACCTGTCCGTATCCCTCTAAACCTTTCCTATCCGTGTTCCTGTCCGTGTCCCTCTAAACCTTTCCTATCCGTGTACCTGTCCGTATCCCTCTGAACCTTTCCTATCCGTGTACCTGTCCGTATCCCTCTGAACCTTTCCTATCCGTGTACCTGTCCGTATCCCTCTAAACCTTTCCTATCCGTGTACCTGTCCGTATCCCTCTGAACCTTTCCTATCCATGTACCTGTCCGTATCCCTCTGAACCTTTCCTATCCGTGTACCTGTCCGTATCCCTCTGAACCTTTCCTATCCGTGTACCTGTCTGTATCCCTCTGAACCTTTCCTATCCGTGTACCTGTCCGTATCCCTCTGAACCTTTCCTATCCGTGTACCTGTCCGTATCCCTCTGAACCTTTCCTATCCGTGTACCTGTCCGTATCCCTCTAAACCTTTCCTATCCGTGTCCCTGTCCGTATCCCTCTGAACCTTTCCAATCCGTGTACCTGTGCGTAGCCCTCTAAACCTTTCCTATCTGTGTACCTGTCCGTATCCCTCTAAACCTTTCCTATCTGTGTACCTGTCCGTATCCCTCTAAACCTTTCCTATCCGTGTACCTGTCCGTATCCCTCTAACCCTTTCCTATCCGTGTACCTGTGCGTAGCCCTCTAAACCTTTCCTATCTGTGTACCTGTCCGTATCCCTCTAAACCTTTCCTATCCGTGTACCTGTCCGTATCCCTCTAAACCTTTCCTATCCGTGTACCTGTCCGTATCCCTCTAACCCTTTCCTATCTGTGTACCTGTCCGTATCCCTCTAAACCTTTCCTATCCCTGTACCTGTCCGTATCCCTCTAAACCTTTCCTATCCGTGTACCTGTCCGTATCCCTCTAAACCTTTCTATCTGTGTACCTGTCCGTATCCCTCTAAACCTTTCTATCAGTGTACCTGTCCGTATCCCTCTAAACCTTTCCTATCCGTGTACCTGTCCGTATCCCTCTAAACCTTTCCTATCCGTGTCCCTGTCCGTATCCCTCTAAACCTTTCTATCCGTGTACCTGTCCGTATCCCTCTAAACCTTTCCTATCCCTGTACCTGTCCGTATCCCTCTAAACCTTTCCTATTCGTGTACCTGTCCGTATCCCTCTAAACCTTTCTATCTGTGTACCTGTCCGTATCCCTCTAAACCTTTCTATCAGTGTACCTGTCCGTATCCCTCTAAACCTTTCCTATCCGTGTACCTGTCCGTATCCCTCTAAACCTTTCCTATCCGTGTACCTGTCCGTATCCCTCTAAACCTTTCTATCCGTGTCCCTGTCCGTATCCCTCTAAACCTTTCTATTCGTGTACCTGTCCGTATCCCTCTAAACCTTTCCTATCCGTGTACCTGTCCGTATCCCTCTAAACCTTTCCTATCCGCGTACCTGTCCGTATCCCTCTGAACCTTTCCTATCCGCGTAGCTGTCCGTATCCCTCTGAACCTTTCCTATCCGCGTACCTGTCCGTATCCCTCTGAACCTTTCCTATCCGTGTACCTGTTCGTATCCCTCTAAACCTTTCCTATCCGTGTCCCTGTCCGTATCCCTCTAAACCTTTCCTATCCGTGTACCTGTCCGTATCCCTCTGAACCTTTCCTATCCGTGTACCTGTCCGTATCCCTCTAAACATTTCCTATCCGTGTACCTGTCCGTATCCCTCTAAACCTTTCCTATCCGTGTACCTGTCCGTATCCTTCTGAACCTTTCCTATCCGTGTACCTGTTCGTATCCCTCTGAACCTTTTCTATCCGTGTACCTGTCCGTATCCCTCTAAACCTTTCCTATCCCTGTACCTGTCCGTATCCCTCTAAACCTTTCCTATCCGTGTACCTGTCCGTATCCCTCTAAACCTTTCTATCTGTGTACCTGTCCGTATCCCTCTAAACCTTTCTATCAGTGTACCTGTCCATATCCCTCTAAACCTTTCCTATCCGTGTACCTGTCCGTATCCCTCTAAACCTTTCCTATCCGTGTCCCTGTCCGTATCCCTCTAAACCTTTCCTATCCGTGTACCTGTCCGTATCCCTCTAAACCTTTCCTATCCGTGTACCTGTCCGTATCCCTCTAAACCTTTCCTATCCGTGTACCTGTCCGTATCCCTCTGAACCTTTCCTATCCGTGTACCTGTCCGTATCCCTCTAAACATTTCCTATCCGTGTACCTGTCCGTATCCCTCTAAACCTTTCCTATCCGTGTACCTGTCCGTATCCCTCTAAACCTTTCCTATCCGTGTACCTGTCCGTATCCCTCTGAACCTTTCCTATCCGTGTACCTGTCCGTATCCCTCTAAACCTTTCCTATCCGTGTCCCTGTCCGTATCCCTCTAAACCTTTCCTATCCGTGTACCTGTCCGTATCCCTCTAAACCTTTCCTATCCGCGTCCCTGTCCGTATCCCTCTGAACCTTTCCTATCCGTGTCCCTGTCCGTATCCCTCTGAACCTTTCCTATCCGTGTACCTGTCCGTATCCCTCTGAACCTTTCCTATCCGTGTACCTGTCCGTATCCCTCTAAACCTTTCCTATCCGTGAACCTGTCCGTATCCCTCTAAACCTTTCCTATCCGTGTACCTGTCCGTATCCCTCTAAACCTTTCCTATCCGTGTACCTGTCCAAGTGTCTTTTAAATGTTGTTAATGTACCCGCCTCAACTGCTTTCCTTTGGCAGCTCGTTCCATAGACTGACCACCCTCTGGGTGAAGAAATTGGCCCTCAGGTTTATATCAAATCTCTCCCCTCTCGCCTTAAACCCGTGCTCTTTTGTTCTTGATTCCCCAACCCCAGGTAAAAAGACTGTGACCACCCAACCTATCTGTGCCCCCTCAGGATCTTATAGGGTCACCTCTCAGACTCCTAAATGCCAAGAAATAAAGTCACGTTGATCATCAGTCTGTGAGCTCAGTGACTGAGACTCTGAATTCCCTCAGCTTCTCACTTCTCTCGCCACCTCCACTCCATTCTGACACGGCTGCAGTGAGATCTCCTCGAAAATCTAAACTTTACCCTTAACAAAATATGTATAGGGCTGGTCAGGTTGGGTCTGTCGTCCCTGGGGTGACCTCACAGCGGTTTACAAAGTCTCCGTGGATTGTCACCTTGTCGTGGTGGAGAAGCTTGTGTGGTCCTGAGATCCCGAGAGCGATGCCGTCTGGGGCTACGCTCCTGGTAGGGTCACCCATGAGGGTGAGGTCGAGGGTGAGGTCCCTGACAAAGAACAATCCAACCAAGACCTCAACGGTGCAACAGGCGGACGAAGTTACTTCGAACTCAACGGCTGTGAAGGCGGATGAAGGCTGCAACAAATCCATCAGCTCCGATCGTCGTGGTTTCCATGGCACTGGAATCAGTTGGCTGATTTGTGAAGTATCGTGTGCTTCTTGGAGTGCAACATCAAGTACACGTTAAACAAATACACGCACAGGCATCTTCCGAACGTAAACCATCATCCTCGACCTCGAGGGATAGCCACGACAACGATGTCAGGAGAGGAGTGGAAAAGTTGGATGGTCTCTTTGTGGACCATGGAGGCCATTCTGACTGGCTTCATCACCATCTGGCACGGAGACGCTAATGCACAGGGTCGGAGAGAGCTGCCAAACATTGGAGACAGCCAGATCCATCACGGGCACAACCCTCCCCACTTTTGAGGCCACCTTCAAAAGGCAGCGTTTATCATGAAGGACCTTCACCATCTGGGACGAGCCCTCTTCTCATTACTAATGTCGGGGAGGAGCCAACTCACACGCAATGTTATAGGAACAGTGCCTTCCCCTCTACCATCAGATTTCTGAATGAACACAACCTGAGAATCTTGCTTTCTTTAGTTGTTTATGTATAACACTGTACTGATGCCGCAAAACGACAGATATCACAGCATGCAGTGTGTCAGTGATAATGAACTGATTCTGACTGCTTACCCCCAGCGTAAAACCAGAGAGTACAGGACTAAGGTGAGAGGGGAGAGATTTAATAGAAACCTGAGGGGCAACTTCTTCACCCAGGGGGTGATCAGTGTCTGGGATGAGCTTCCAGGGGATGTTTTATGAGGCAGGTACATTAACAACATCAACAGGTCCAAGGACTGGAAAGGTTTGAGGGTTACGGTCAACTGCAGGCAAATGTCTAGCATAGAAGGGAATCTGGGTCAGCACGGATTTGTTGGGCCGAAAGGCCTGTTTTGGTGTTAAATCACTCTATAAACGTGTTGCAGATCTGCTTTAAAAAGCTGAACCTTCTGCTCCTGTTAAATTTCTCCCTTCTTAACTTAAACCTGTGTCCTCTAGTTCTTGATTCCCCAGCCCAGTGAAAAAGACTGTACATTTGCCCCTCACAATCTTATACCCCTCTATAAGGTCACTGCACAGCCTCCTGCATTGCAAGGAATGAATCCCGAGCTGTCAGCCGTTCCCAGCGTGATGTGGTGGGTGGGATGGGCGGTGGGCTCAGCGACTCCTCGACCGCGAGGGATGCTGCCCTCGGCTGAGGACAGACGCCGGAGTTGAAAGAATCCGTGCTCTGTGCTCCGAGGAGGGAGAGAAGTTATTTGCGGAAGGGAGACAGACTGACTGATGTGAGCAGTTCCACATTACTGACACCCTGCCGTGCAGTGAGATTGCCTTTGGCACTGAGAGAAATTACAAAGGCCCTGATTGCAGCGAGAGCAATCGTCACCACAGTGGGACTCAACACTCTGCGGCCACTTTATTAGGTACACCCCTACGTCTGCTCGTTAATACAGATTTCAAACCAGCCAACCACGTGGCAGCAACTCAGTGCGTAAAAGCACGCAGACACGGTCAAGAGGTTCCGTTGCTGTTCAGACCAAACATCGGAATGGGGAAGAAATGTGATCTAAGTGACTTCGACCGTGGAATGACTGTTGGTGCCAGACGTGGTGGTTTGAGTATCTCAGAAACTGCCGATCTCCTGGGATTTTCACACACAGCACTCGCTAGAGTTTACAGAGAAGGGCGCGAGAAACAAAAAAAAACTTCCAGTGAGTGGCAGTTCTGTGGGCGAAAACACCTTGTTAATGAGAGAGGTCAGGGGAAAATGGCCAGACTGGTTTAAGCTGACAGGAAGGTGACAGAAACTCAAGTACGCACATTACAACAGTGGTGGGCAGAAGAGCACCTCTGAACGCACTACGCATCGAACCTTGGAGTGGATGGTCTACAGCAGCAGAAGACCACAGACATACACCCAGTGGTCACTATATTAGGTACAGGATCTATGTAATAAAGCGGCCACTGACTCCCGCACACCTCAAATCACTTTGTGCTCCTACGTCTCCACCTCCTCTCGAGGACCATCCTCTCTATCCTGTCCACCGACCACCCTCCATCCCGAGAGAGCACACACCAAAACCTCTGGCCTTAGATGTCCAGTGAGTTTACAACTTCCTCCTTCAACTCTGACCTTTTGCACAGATTATATCTGGAATGATTGAATATACAAGCTTGGAGAAACAATTAATATGTCAATTAATTATTAATGTTCATTGATTATTAAGCAGCATGATGATTAATTATTCATGGCTTAATATTATGTGGCTGTGCTGTAGTGTGGGGATTGCAGGTAACACAAATAGTTTGGATTCCTGCTCCCCTACACCCCTCCCTGTCTCCGTGACCCCCCTCCAGCCCTACACCTCCCTGTCTCTGTAACCCCCTCCAGCCCTACACCCCTCCTTGTCTCTGTGACCCCCCACTGTCCCTACACTCCTCCCTGTCTCTATAGCCCCCTCCCACCTCTACAACCCTCCCTGTCTCTATGACCCCCTCCAGACACTACACCCCTCCCTGTCTCTGTAACGCCTCCATCTCCTACAACCCTCCCTGTCTCTGTAGCTCCCTCCAGCCCCTACACCCCTCCCTGTCTGTGACCCTCTCCTCTCACTACACCCTCTCTGTCTCGGTAACCCCGAACAGCCCCTACACTCCTCCCTGTCTCTATTCCCCCCTCTGACCCCTACACCCCTCCCTGTCTCTATTCCCCCCTCTGACCCCTACACCCCTCCCTGTCTCTATAACCCCCTCTGGCCCCTACACCCCTCCCTGTCTCTATAACCCCCTCTGGCCCCTACACCCCTCCCTGATTCTGTGACCCCCTCTGGCCCCTACATCCCTCCCTGTTTTGGTAATCTCCTCTGGCCCCCATATTCCACTCCATCTCTGTGACCCCCACGCTGGCCTCACACCCCTCCCTATCTCTGTGACTCCCTCTACCCTCCCATACCCTATTATGTAAGAGATCCACCCTTTTCCACTTCTGGTCCCTCCAATTACTGTCACTTTGCCATTACCCCCTGTGCCTTCAACTACCCGGAACTCCCTACCCCCTCCCTCATCATCTGTCTGACTTCATGTACATCATGTTTTGCGCATATGTGTGTGTGTGAAAGTCTGAGAGTGTGCGTGAGAGTTTGAGAGTGTGAAAGAGGGTGTGTGTGTGTGCATGTGTGAATGTGTGAGTGTGTGTGCATGTGTGAATGTGTGTCTGAGTGTGTGAATGTGTATGTGTGCATGTGTGAATGTGTATGTGAGTGTGAATGTGTGTGTGAATGTGTGAGTGTGTGTGTGAATGTGTGAGTGTGTGTGTGTGAATGTGCGTGAGAGTGTGTGTGAATGTGTGTGTGTGTGTGTGTGAATGTGAATGTGTGTGTGTGAATGTGTGTGTGTGTGAGTGTGTGTGAATGTGTGTGTGAGTGTGTGTGAATGTGTGTGAGAGTGTGTGTGAATGTGTGTGTGAGTGTGAATGTGTGTGTGTGTATGTGAATGTGTGAATGTGTGTGTGTGTGAATGTGTGAGTGTGTGTGTGTGTGAATGTGAGTGTGTATGAGTGTGTGTGTGTGAATGTGTGAGTGTGTGCACGTGTGTGTTTGAGAGTGTGAGTATGTGTTTGTGTGATGGAGAGTGAGTCTGTATGTTGTGCATCTGTCTCTCTATCATTGCTTGCCTTTAGTTGAACACTCTGTCCCACTCTGTCATATTACCGTATTCTCTCCTTGCTGGCAATCTCTTTCTCCACCCCTGCATCTTTAGCTCTGCTGTCAGCTACCTTTCTCCCTCTCGCTCTCCTTGTCTCACTTTATCATTGTGTGTCTTTCTCCTCTCTCCCTTCCCCCTACCCCACCCCTCCTCAGCCCTCTCTCCCCCTCCTTTTCATCCTGACAGAAATTGTTTGCTTTTTTCACTCTCTGACACCCTCACTCTCACACCCTGTCTCCCTCTCTCCTTCTCATTTTTAATCTTGTCCTGTTATAAAACATTATTTATTTTGATTAACTTTCTGACCTTCTCTCTCACACACTTAGTCTCGCTTTCTCTTACACTCTCACTTTCTCGTGTTTTATCTCTCTCCCTCCCCCTCTCACCGCCTCCCCTTTTTAAATCATTCTTACAGTCTCTAGATGATTGTATCTGTCCTCATATGCACTGTTTAAAATGTTTAAACTCAGTGACCTCTCTCTCTCATACTCCCTCTCTCACTCTCTTTCCCCTCTGCCTACCTGTCTCACTCTCTCTCTTTCTGTCTCTCTCTCCCCCTCTCGCTCACTCTCTGTCTCTCTCTCTGTCTCTCTCTCCCTCACTCTCTCTATCTCTCTCTCTTTCTCTCACTCTCTCTCCCCCTCTCTCTCCCTCTCTCCGTCTCTCTCTCTCTCTCTCTCTCTCTATCTATCTATCTCTCTCTCACTCTCTCTCCCTCTCTCTCTCTTTCTCTCACTCTCCCTCTCTCTCTCACTCTCTCTCTCTCTCTCTCTCACTGTCCCTCTCTCTCTCTGTCTCTCTCTCTCTCTCTCTCTCTCTCTCTCTCTCTCTCTCTCTCCCTCTCTTTCTCCCCTCCTCCTCTCAGCCTCCCTCCATCGTTTATCAATCCTATAATGTCACTGGACAACTCTATCTATCCCAATATCAGGCATTGTTTGATTATTTTCCAGATATCATCTCTCCTCTTTAAACATAGATAGGACAAGCAGCTAATGGGAAATAAAAGAGGCCCCAAACCATCAAAGGCTGCACGGATCCACTATTTACACCACAATTCTGTCTGTAATTATCTCGCACAATCTCATCAGAGGACGATAGAAAGGATCCAGCAATACGGACTTGACTCCATACCGAGCTGACTCGAGTTCTGTGTTCACCCTCCCTGCGTGAATTCTTTGTTCTTATCATTTCATAAATAAAGGAGGTGCAGTATTTTTAATATTGTACCATTTCTTATTCTTTCACTGTCTCTCATTCTGTCTCTACTCTTTTCTCGCAATCTAACTCTTTCTCCTTTTTGTCTTGTCTCCTCATACCTTGCCATTTCTCTCTCTCTCTCTCTCCCTCTCCCTCTCTCTCTATCTATCTATTTCTCTCTCCCTCTCTTCCTCTCTCGCTCTCTCCCTCTCTCTCTCTCCTCTGTCAGTTTGTCTTCTTTTTACTGCCTTGCTGTATCTTTGCCACCATCTTATCAGCCTATTCCACATTCTCCTTCTCTTCCCCCTCACCCTATCTAACCCTCAAAAACTCTCTTCTCCCCCTCTCACCTCTCTCTCTCCTCCTCTCTCTCTCTCTCTTCCCTTTTAATCTCTCCTTTGTCCCTCTCCCCATCTCCCACTTTCCTCTCCCTCTCCCTGTCTCTTCTCCTGCTCTCCCCCTCTTACCTTCTCTTCATCTCTTCCTCTCCCGTCTTGTCTCTCCTCCTGCCTCTCTACCTCTCTCTGCTCGCTCCCCCTCTCTTCATCTCCACCTCCCCTCTCTCTTCTTCTCCCTCTTCTGCTCTCCCTCCCTCTCACCCTCTCCCCTCCCTCTCTCTCCTTCTCCCTCTCCTCTCCTCCTGCCTCTCCCCCTCTATCTGCCTTCTAACCCCCTTTCTCTGCTCTCTCTCTTTCCCCTCTCCCCCATTTGTCTCTTTCACTCCTCTCCCTCAATCTGTCCATTTCCCTCATTCTCTCCTCTCCCTTCTCCCTTTCAGTCATCTGTCTCTCTCGTTCAGTCTCTCCCACACATTTCCATCTCATGCACGTGTCCCCTTTCTGCTCTGTCGGTCTGCCTCTCTTCGTTCCACTTCCCGTGCTCTCCCTCACCTTCCATTCCTCATTTTGTTTCTCTCACAGCAACCACCATCGCCGCCTTCCTCCCCACACCCCCACCTCTCCCGTTCCTGTGGCCTCCTTCCCCCCGCCCCCTCGCTCCAACTCCCCTCTTGGCCAATTAAGGCAGCCCGTGTCCGTGAGAGGCGAGACACTGTGCTGGTTGGAAGGGACAAAATTGGACACAGAATGACGAATTGCCTTCATTATGTCCAAGAACACGGCTTTGCACACTCGCTGCAGTAACAAGACCCTTGCCAGTTTTACAACATGGCTTTATTGAATTATCTTTATGACTACAATCTCCGCGGACAGGCTGGATATGAGATCAAACAGCCCCCACTTCACAACGAGAAACATCGAGGTCTCTCGCAACCCTTTCATGTACTGCGCTCTCCCCTCCTCTCCCTTTGGTAAAGTTTGCCATCACTAGATAAGTCCATAAGGCATCGGAGCAGAATTAGGCCGCTCGGCCCATTGATTCGACTCTGCGATTCTATCAAGGCTGATTTATTATCCCTTCAACCCTATTCTCCTGCCTTCTCCCCGTAACCTTTCACACCACTACTAATCAACCTCCACTTTAAATACACCCAAAGACTCGACCTCCACAGCCGTCTGCGGAAATGAATTCCACAGGTTCACTACTGTCTGACTGAAGAAATTCCTCCTCGTCTCTATTCTAAAGGGATGTCCCTCTATTCTGTGGCTGTGTGCTGTAATCCTGGACTCCCCCACTATAGGAAACATCCTCTCCACATCCACTTTATCCAAGTCTCGCAATGTTCAGTAGGTTTTAATGAGATACTCCGGTGAGTACAGGCCTAGAGCCATCAAACACTCCTCACACGCTACTCCTCGGACAAGTCCTGCTGAAGGGCTGTGGCCTGAAACGTCGACTCCGTAGAAACTGCCTGGCCTGCCGAGTCCCTCCAGCATGTTGTGTGTGTCGCTCGGATTCCCAGCGTCTGCAGACTTTCTCTTGTGTGCCATGCGTTAACCCTTCCGTTCCCATGAACCTCTCCAACGCCAGCACATCCTTCCTGGCCCAAAACCACTCACAGTGCGTGGTCAGACCGATACCTCAGAAAGCTTCAGCGTGAGATCCTTGCTCTTACATTACCGTCCTCTCAGAATGATAAGGCTTGCTTGGAAGTTGTTAATGAGCCTGCCACAATCACTTCCTGTGGCAGCTCATTCCACAGACCGACCACCCTCTGGGCGAAGAAGTTGCCCCTCAGGTTCCTATTAAATCTCTCCCCTCTCACCTTCAGCCTGTACCCTCTGGTTCTTGATTCCCCGACCCCAGGGAAAAGACTGAGGACATTCACCCTATGTCTGCCCTCATGATTTTATACACCTCTGTAAGGTCACCCCTCTGTCTCCTACACTCCAGGAGATAAAGTCCCAGCCTGCTTGAACTTTCCCTGTGACTCGGTCCATCAAGTCCTGGCAGCATCCTCGGAAATCTCCTCTGCACTCCTTCCGGATTGATTGGATGTTTTCTATAACAGGGTGATCAAAACTGAACACAACATGCCAAATCAGGAGACCACAGTCCGTGCAAATTGGTAACATCTCCTCACTGACAATCAACACCAGCCTACCTCAGGGATGCGTGCTTAGCCCGCTGCTCTACTCTCTGCACCCACGACTGAGTGGCCGGGCACAGCTCAAACGCCATCTATAAGTTAACTGATGACAACACTGTTGTCGACCGAACCTCAGATGGTGACGAGGGGGCGTACAGGAGTGAGATAGATCGGCTGGGTAAGTGGTGTCACAGCATCGACCTGGCTGTCACCATCAGCAAGACCATGGAACTGATTGTGGACGTCAGGAAGGGGAAGTCAAAGAAACACACACCAGTCCTCATCGAGGGATCGGCAGTGAGCAGGTTCAAGGCCCTGAGTGTCTCTTTCTCTGATGATCTGCAACATATCGACGCAGTAACAAAGACAGCGGCTATATTTCATTAGGAGTTTGTGGAAAATTGGTATATCACCAAAGACACTGACACATGCCTACAGATGTGAGTGAATTCCAGCTGGTTGCATCACAGTCTGGTTTGGAGGGTCCACTGCACAGGACGGGGAGAAGCTGTAAACAGCCAGTTCCATCACGACACTCGACTCCCCGGCGTCGAGGACGTCTTCCAAAGGCCATGTCTCAAACAGGCAGCAGCATCCATCACTAAGGACACCAGCACCCAGGACATGTCCTTTCTCGGTTGCTACCATCAGGGTTCAGGAGCCTGAAGATCCACACTCAGTGTTTTAGAAACAGCTTCTCTCCCTCCACCGTCAGATTTCCGAACGGTCCGTGATTCCATGAACTGCACCTGGCTTTTCGTCTTTCACGCTGTTTGTTTGTTTAGATTGTAACTCACAGCCACAAAGCACATGTTTCACGACATATGCCAGTGACGATGAACCTGACCCCGATTCTGATCTGCAATGGAGCCTTGGGACCAGAGTCGGTGTTGTCAGCACTGACGCTCTGGAGTTGGTTTTACGGCGGCAATGGCGTGCGGTACATACAATGTTATAAATTACAGTCAGCAATATATGCAGTGGAAAAGAGGGAGCGACAATCCTGAGCTGGTGTTCATGGGCCATTCAGAAGTCTGATGGCGGAGGGGAAGAAGCAGCTCCTAAAACATTGAGGGTGTGTCTTCAGGCTCCTGAACCTCCTCCCTGATGGTAGCAATGAGAAGAAGGCCTGTCCTGGATGGTGAGGGTCACCAACACCTTTTACAACTGCAACATGACGTATGTACGATATGGGTCTCCCTGTTTAAGGAAGGGAGCTGTTCCTGGAAAGAGTGGGTTGTCCCACGAAGGAGGGTCAGACAGGCTGGGATTGTCCCCGCCGGGGTTTCAAGATTGAGTGAGGGATTGAAATGAGAGGTGTAGGGAGGGTGTTTCTCCCCCGTGGAAGAGTTTGGGATCTTAAAAATAAGGGGTGGTCCAGTTAAGACAGGTGAATTTAAGTTAAGGAGGTGAGTTATGATTTTCTCACGAGGGACTCCCGTCCTCAGAGTTGGTGAGGGAGATCGGTTGTGGGAGAGCGAGGGGTGGACTAGACTGGGAGAGCAAATGCCCACCCCACTCTCAGAATCCTTGTGGCTGTGCGGGACGCAGGGTGGCAAAAGTTTGGAGAGGACCCTGATTGGTCAGTGGATGGTGGAGCATCAAGCATCTGACCTTTGCCACTCAAGGCCTGACTCTGGGCTTGTCTGGGACAGGGGAAGGACAATAGGGGGAGGGAAGAGATGGAGAAGGAGAGGGATGGAGGGAGGGAGATAGGGGGGGTGAGAGAAAGGGAGAAGACAGCAAGGAGAAAGGTTACAGAGAGGAAATGAGAGAGAGGTGTGGCACTGAAAGATGGAAAAAGAGAGAGTGAGGGAGAGAGGGATGGCAAGGGATAGAGAGAGATGGAGACAGACTGACAGATTGGGAGTGGGAGGTGTGAAAGAGGAAGAGGGAAAGACTTGAGGAGTGAGTTAGAGATGCAGCCAGGAATGAGGCAGACAGAGTGCTTGAGAAAGGGAAAGAGGATGGGAAAGGGGAAAAGAGAGAGAGAGAGAGAGAGAGAGAGAGAGAGAGAGAGAGAGAGAGAGAGAGAGAGAGAGAGAGAGAGAGAGAGAGAGAGAGAGAGAGAGAGAGAGAGACCAGGAGGGAGGAATAGAGTAGAGGCAGTGGGGAATGGGGGAGAAGAAGTTGGAGGGGGGTAAGAGAGGGATACCTGTGTGGAGAATGGGGGGAGAGGGGGAATGGGAAGAGAGGAAGGAATGGGGAGGGAGGAGGGAATGGGGAGAGAGGGGGGAATGGGGACAGACAGGTAGGAGAGAGTGGGGAATCTGGAGAGATGGGTGATCGGGGAGAAAGAGAGGAGAAGGAAAATGGGGAGAGAGAAAGGAGTGGGGAATGGGAAGAGAGGAAGGAATTGGGAGAGAGGAGGGAATGGGGAGGGAGGAGGGAATGGGGAGAGAGGGGGGAATGGGGACAGACAGGTAGGAGAGAGTGGGGAATCTGGAGAGATGGGTGACCGGGGAGAAAGAGAGGAGAAGGAGAATGGGGGGAGAGGGGGAATGGGAAGAGAGGAGGGAATTGGGAGAGAGGAGGGAATGGGGAGAGACAGGTAGGAGAGAGTGGGGAATCTGGAGAGATGGGTGACCAGGGAGAAAGAGAGGAGAAGGAGAATGGGGGGAGAGGGGGAATGGGAAGAGAGGAGGGAATTGGGAGAGAGGAGGGAATGGGGAGAGACAGGTAGGAGAGAGTGGGGAATCTGGAGAGATGGGTGACCAGGGAGAAAGAGAGGAGAAGGAGAATGGGGGGAGAGGGGGAATGGGAAGAGAGGAGGGAATTGGGAGAGAGGAGGGAATGGGGAGAGACAGGTAGGAGAGAGTGGGGAATCTGGAGAGATGGGTGACCGGGGAGAAAGAGAGGAGAAGGAGAATGGGGAGAGAGAAAGGAGTGGGGAATGGGAAGGTTGAGAGGAGTGGGGAAAGAGGGGGATTGGGGGATCTCCAGCTGGGACAAATGCCAGCAGCACCAGTATGGTGTACTGGGACTCAGCGGGAATGGTGTAATGACAGAGCGAAGGGATTGGATCAATGAGCAGATGAAAGAGTTAGTGATTTTCAGAGCATGCGGGGATTAAGTTCTCTGCCAGGGAATAATCTATCAGAGAGACAAGTATGATTAAGGACCTTAGGTCTCTGTAGCTCCAATGGGCCTCACCTCCAGTATCTTCCCAAACTCCGCTCACCCACCATTCCTGGTCCCTTCCAGAAGTACAGGACTGTGAAAAGGTGATAGGTACCTATGTATAGCTAGGGTGCCTGAGACTTTTACAAAGGGCTGTATTTGTCAACGTGGAGCGGAGGGTGAGTTTGTAAACCTGGCGGGAGCAAAGAAGTTGGGAATGGTGAGGGTGGAGTGCTGTGGGAGAGGTGTGGGACAGGTGGCAGAGAAGGAGCACCCAGGGTAGGGGCTGGCACAGGTGCAGACTCACCCAGCCCTGAGTCACCAGGCGAGGGCAAGATGGTTTGATTCCAAACAGTTGGTTTATTGATCATTACCGAATGTCTCTCTGGTGCTTGGTGCTTCCTGCTCCCTCCCCTCTCCCTTCCCATTCTCCCAACCATGATTCCCCTCTCCCTTCCCCTTTTCCCAACCACGATTCCCCTCTCCCTGCCCTTTTCTCACTCCCAGTCCACTATAGAGACCCATGTCAGAATCAGGTTTATCATCACTCACATACGTCATGAAATTTGCTTTGGTTTTTGAGGCCGTAGTACAGTATAATAGTGCTGTGTAAAAGTCAGAGCTGTCTGCCTAAGGCTTTGCACAGACACTGACGTAGCTCCCACTGCCCTTCAAAGCAACCCCCTTCTGGGCTGTGGCCCGGACATACACATGGCAAGATCCCACAGCACAGGGCACATGTTTTGCGTGGGCTGAGGGGCAAACGTCGCTCCTGGGCTGCAGGCAATAGATCAGTTTTTTCCCTTTCCCTTTTCCAAAGGGGAATAGGACATCACAGCACGGTCCAGGCCGTTCGGCCCGCGATGTTGTGCTGACCGTTTAACCCACTCCAACACCAATCTCACTGTTCCCTCCCACAGAGCCCTCCATTTTTCTACCACCTGTGTTCCTATCCAGAATCACTTAAATGCCCCTGATGCAAGCCTTAGACACATGTACATAGCTGGTGTGCCTGCGACTTCTGCACAGTGCTGTAGTGATTTTACGTATTACACAGCACTGCTGCAAAAAAAATCATGACATACGTGAGTGATGATTCCGACACGGGTCTCGACTGTGGGCTGAGAGTGGGAAGGGGGCAGGGAGAGGGGAATATGATAGGATACAGGGGGAAGGGAGAGGGGAAGGAGCCGGAAGCACCAGAGAAACATTCTGTAATGATCAATAAAGCAATTGTTTGGAATCAAATGACCTTGCCTGGTGTCTCAGGGCCGGGTGTGTCTGCACCTGTGCCACCCCCGAGCCCCTGGCACTCCTCTGCCACCTGTCCCACACCCCTCCCGCATTGCTCCACCCTCACCATTCCCAACATCCTTTGCTGCTGCCAGATTTACAAACTCTCTGTCCACGTCACGTTGACAAATACAATACTGTGAGAAGGTCTTAGACACCCTAGCTATACATATGTGCCTACGATTTTTGCACAGTACTGTACCCACCCCTGACAGCACGCTCCACGCACCCAGCAGTCTTTGAGTAAAAAACCTGCTTTTGAAATCGCCCCTATTCTTTCCTCCCAAATTTAAAAGGACATTCTTGGGTACTGTATTGACCATTGGCACCTTGGGAAAATCTCATCCTCCTTCACTCCAAACAGAAAAGCCCTACCTCGCTTAACATTTCCATTTAACGCGTGTACTTTAATACAGACAGCACCCTGGTGGATCTCCTCTGCACCCTCTCTAAAGCTTCCACATCCTTCCTATAATGAGGCGACCAGAACTGAACACAATACTGGAAGAACGGGAAAATCCGCAGATGCTAGAAATTCAGAGTAACACACAGAAGATGCTGGAGGAACTCAGCAGCTCGGATAGAAGAGTAAACAGTTGACATTTCAGGCCAAGATCCTTCATCAGGACCAAGTGTGGTAGAACCAGAGCTTTATAGAGCAGCAACATAGTATCGCAGCTCTTGAACTCAGTCCCCTAATCAATGAAGGACGACACACAGTATTGGTGTATAGTTCCCAAATAGTCTGATATGGCTATAAAGCTGCAGAGAGTAGTGGACTCTGCCCAAAACGCCCTCCCACCTTCGGTAGTGTCTACTTCAGAAGGCAACGTCCATCATCAAAGATCCCACCATCCGGGCCAGGCCATCTTCTCCCAGCTCCCATCGGGCAGGAGGTACAGAAGCCTGAAGCCCCACACCACCAGGGTCAGGAACAGCGACCACCCTTCAACCATTCGGTTCCTGAACCGACCGGCACAACCCCGATCACCACCTCGGTACAGAAACACTGTGATTGATTTGCACTAAAATGGACCCTGTTGCTTTTTGTTCCAATGTGTTTTCTTGTAAAATTATATACAACGTCTGTTTAATTTATGTTTTTCTTGTGAACGTTGTGCCTCTGATGCTGCTGTGAGTAAGTTTTTCATTGCACTTGTGGCCTTGTGCAGATGACAATAAACTTCATTTTGACTTTGAGGTTCCGTACTGCATGCTGAAGACGTTGCGGGGGATGGGGTGAGGGACAGATGCCATTATTGGGTAGAACCCTCAGCATGCCCGAATGGCCCACTCCTGCTTCCATTTGCCACATTCCCAAGGTTACAGGAGAGCAGGGGTTAAATCCGTGGAGAAGCTATTTATCGATCCTAAGACAAATCCCGCCTTGATAACCAGATTTGTCCAACTAATTAGAATCGAAGAGTAGAGGATAACAGTGAATCTTGGACAGGCTGATTGTTGTGAAATCCTTTTGGATTTGCTGATCCCTCAGGAAAGGAGATCTTACCTGCTTCCCAAATCCCACTCCCCTACCCACCCTGTCAGACCACCAATCCCCTGACAACCTCCCCCCACCCCTGTCCCACTCTCAGTCCTGACCCAGGATGTCGGCAGTTCCTCTATCCACTCCCCCCCCCCCCCCCACCCCAACCCTGCTGGCTCTACTCCAGCAGCCTGCAGCATCTGAGACTATAAGACATAGGAGCAGATTTAGGCCATTTGGCCCATCGAGACTGCTCTGACATTCCATCATGGCTGATTTATTAACCCTGTCAACTCCATTCTCCCGCCTTCTCACTGTAGCCTTTGTCAGCCTTATTAATCAAGAACCCATCAACCTCCGCTTTAAATACACCTCATGACCCTCTGGCCAAAGAAATCCCTCCTCATCACTGCTCTAATTCTGTCCTTCTTTATTTGTGGATCTACGTATTTATTCATTCACCTATCTATTTATTCAGTGTGGAGTACCCTTCGAACCGCACTGCCCCAGCCACCCCCAACAAACCTGCTGAACCGTAACGCAATCTGGGACAATTTACAGTGACCATCCCTACCCAGTACGTCTTTGGGCCGTGGGAGGAAACTGGAGGACTCGGGGAAAACCTGTGGGGCAGAGCGTACGGACGGTGCGGGAATTGAACTCCAGGATCCAGAATGCCCCGAGCTGTAATATCATCACACTGACTGTTACACTACCGTGATGACTCTGTGTGCCTTTGTAAGTGTGTGCGTCTGTGTCTGTGTGCCTGTGTCCCTATGTGTGTCTGTGTGTTTGAGTGTGTGTGTGAAGTGAGTGTGCATATGTGTGTCTATGTGCCTGTGTATGAGTGAGAGAGTATGTGTGTGTGTGAGAGTGTGTGAGTGTGTGTGTGTGTCTGTGTGTGTGTGTGTGTGAGTGTGTGTGTGTGAGAGTGTGTGTGTGTGTGTGTCTGTGTGTGTGTGAGCGTGTGTGTGTGTGTATGTGTGTCTGTGTGTGTGTGAGAGTGAGTGTGTGTGTGTGTCTGTGTGTGTGTGAGCGTGTGTGTGTGTGTATGTGTGTCTGTGTGTGTGTGAGAGTGAGTGTGTGTGTGTGTGTGTGTGTGTGTGTGTGTGAGAGTGTGTGAGTGAATGTGTCTGTGTGCCAGTGTGTGGGGTGAGTGTGTCTGTCTGTGTCTGTGTACTGTGTGTGAGAGAGAAAGAGGGAGTTACAGAGGAAAGTGGGGCAACAGGTTTGTCTCGGTCGGCTGGGGTTATAAGGAGAGATTGGATTGGCCGGGACTGTTTTCCCCGGAGCGAAGGAGACTGAGAGGTGAAGCTCAGAATCAGAATCAGGTTTATTATCGCTGACATACATCGTGAAATTTGTTATTCTGTGGAAGCAGTACAGAGCAAGGCATAAAAATGTCTATAAATTACAATAAAACAAGTGCAAAAGAGATAAAGCATGAAATTATGAAAGGCGAATATAAAGCAGATAGGGTAGAGGTGTCTAAAACCAGAGGGCGTAGGTTTAAGGTGAGAGGGCTATATAGGGGATCAGAGGGGCAGATAGGGGATCAGAGGGGGAAATAGGGGATCAGAGGGATAGATAGAGGATTAGAGGGGTAGAAAGCAGTTCAGAGGGGTAAATAGGGGTTCAGAAAGGGTAGATAGGGATCAGAGGGGCAGATAGGGGATCAAAGGTTTATAGGGGTTCAGAGGGGTAGATAGGGGATCAGAGGGGTAAATAGGGTTCAGAGGGATAGTTAAAGGATTAGAGGGGTAGGAAGCAGTTCAGAGGGGTAAATAGGAGTTCAGAAAGGGTAGATAGGGATCAGAGGGGCAGATAGGGGATCAAAGGTTTATAGGGGTTCAGAGGGGTAGATAGGGGATCAGAGGGGTAGATAGGGCATCAGTTGGGATTATAGAACATTAGAGGAGTTTTATAGGGATTGGGGGTAAATTCCTCACAGAGAGACTGTTTGGAGTCTGCAATGAGCTGTCAGAGGAGGTGTTGTGAGGCAGGAACAGTAACATTAATGAAGACAAATTGGGTTAGTATAGACACAAAGGGCCAAATGGTCTCCCATCAATCTCACAAGATGTTATGACAATGTCCCAATGATCTGGTCATTAAATGGTGTTGACTGAGAGACAGTTTGTGTCCAGAGGTTTTGAGGGGAACCCCACTGGGAGGATTTTTTAACATCTACTGTAGAGGAAGCGTTTTGATTTGAAGTCAGGTTGTACCTTGGTCCAGGACCTCAGCTCTCTGAAAGTGGATAGGGTGGTAGAGAAGGTGAATCCTCACGAAGGGTCTTGGCCTGAAACATCAACTGTTTATTCTTTTCTATAGCTGCTGCCTGACCTCCTGAGTTCCTCCAGCATTTTGTGTGAGTTACTCTGGATTTCCAGCATCTGCAGAATCTCTTGTGTCTCCGGCACGTTTCCCTTCATTGGTCAGGGTGTTGAGTAGGAGAGTCAGGGAGTCGTGTTGCAAATGTATAAAACCTCGCAGCGCCCGTCAGGCAGGAGGAAGTCCTCTGATCCTAGACTCCCCCTCTACAAGAGGCATCCTCTCCATGTAGGGCCTTTCTATTTCCCACAGGTTTCAATGAAATCCCCCCGCATTCTTCTAAACTTTAGCAAGTACAGGCCCAGAGCCTTGAAACACTCCTCACAGGTTAACCCTTTGGTTCCTGGGACCATTCTCATAAACCGCCCTTTGGCCTATCAAATTATTCAGCCCATAACATGCCTGAGGCAGGTACATAAACAGCATTTAAAAGTCACTTGGATAGTAAAGTGTTGTGTATTCAGTATTTCAGTAATCTTGTAAACAGGTTGTTGATTAAGCATCTTTTGTTGTTGACATAATTCATTGTGGGTTATATTTAAAAGTATGTGAATGGCACAGGTCATCATGTCACCACATCAAATGTGCGTGATTGTGTAGTCAAAATGAACTAAGGACAAGTTATCCCCGGCACCGTGTTTACTTTGCATTGGTTTTGTGTCTTGGAGTTACAGTTTATTTATTTATCTGCTTGTTTGTTCATTTATAGAGATTCAGTGTGGAATAGGGTTCCAGCCCTACAAGCCACAGCGCCCAGCAATCCTGGGATTGAATTCTAACCTAATCACGGGACAATTTACGATGACCTTCCTGCCAGGATGTTGGGTAGGCTGTCCACCCCCAACCCCAGTAGTACTCAAACAGGAGTACTTATTGTTAAGGGGGACGGTCACAGGGGTACTCTCTAGCCTCTGAGTCCTGCCCTTCCCTCTCCTGACTGTTACCCACTTCTCTGGCTCCCCAGGCCCCTGGTGTGACTACCTGCCTGTAGCTCCTCTCTATCACCTCCTCACTCTCCCTGACCAGATGAAGGTCACCGAGCTGGGTCTCCAGTTCCCTAACCTGGTCCCTAAGGAGCTGCAGCTCGACGCACCTGGCGCAGGTGTGGCCGTCCGGGACGCTGGGAGTCTCCCAGCTCAGAACACTGGCCTCACACACATACTTCCTGTCTGTATTCTACACAGGCAACCTACCTTGCCTTGACACTTTAAAGCCCTGTTGAGCCAAAGCGATCCTACTCCCTCTCCCTCTGCACTCGGGCCCGCTCTATAAAGCTGTTTCTTTATAAACTCTTCTACTCTTGCTGGCTGATATCCACACGCTTGTGCAGTCGTGACTTGATCAAACCGGAGTAGCACACACAAAATGCTAGAGGAACTCAGCAGGTCAGGCAGCATCTTGGGAAAGGAATAAATAATCCACTCATCAACATTATTCTATGACTAACATCCCCCAGGGAGATTCTGGCTTCTTCCCCTTCATTTCCAGAAAAGGTGAGGAGTCCCAGTCTGTTGCCCAGTCCTGCTAAGTTCCGCCAGCATTTTGTGTCTGCTCGTCTGGTATGGCAGAATCTGCCCTCACTCGCCCACCTCTCAATCTGCAATCTCCCCCCCGGGGAACGTCAGCGATCCTGCGGGAGCGGGGTTCGAACACGCGACCACTGGGTCCTGCAACCCAACGAGTTGCCGGGTTTAGTGTCGGCACAGTCATAGGACCCGCAGCACAGAAACATCTAGTGTGAGGCAAACCATTAACCGACCTAACCTGGACCACAGCCCTCCATACCCCTCCCATCCAAGTTCTCTTAAACATTGAAATTAACCCCACGTCTACCATTTGCGCTGGCAGCTCGTTCCACACTCTCACCACCCTCTGAGTGAAGATCCTCCCCCCCCCATGTTCCCCTTAAATAGTCCACCTTTCACCCTTCACCCATAACCTCTAGTTCACCTCACCCAGCCTCAGTGGGAAAAGCCTGCTTGCATTTCTCCGGTCTATACCCTTCATAATTTTGTATACCTCTAATCAAATCTCCCCTCAATATTCTACACTCTCGAAGATAACAACAAGACAAGATCAGACAAGGCGAATCGATAGGGAATGCACAGCCAAGATTGGATCATAGATAACGCAGGGGACCGAGGGACCTCAGCGTGTATAACTTACAGTTTTTAATAGAGAGAGCAAACAGAAATACTTAACATAGCCAATTAATATTTAATGTCAACACCAGTCTGGTGAGCAGGTCGAGATGTTGCTGAGGCTTCGTTAGTTAACACGGTGGGAGGGGGAGGGGTGGGTGGAGAACGTGTCCAGGGAATGTCAATACTTGGTGAATGTTACAATATTGTGCTGTATTTGGGCTGCCACGAAATCCCAGCTCTCCCCAAGGGATCCGCGTCTGCTTTCCCACCAAGAAATACGGAATCCAGGCCTAAGAAACACAATCCAGACACTACGCTTTCACCACCACTCCATCCGCCCTTCCTCAGTCCCTCCTCCTTCCCCCAACCCTCTCTGTCTCCCTCTTAACGAGCTCCTTCCACCCTTCCTCTCTTACACTCCATCCCCTCCTGCACCACCCTCTCGCTCCCCTTCTCCCACTTCCATTGCCTCTCCTCTCTCATTCAGAATCAGAACCAGGTTTATTATCACCGGCATGTGACGTGAAATTTGTTCCTCTCTCCTCTCTCTGCTTCCTATCCCCCCTCTCCCTCCTACCCTCTCTCCCTCTCTCAATTCCTCTCTCCCTCCTACCCCTTTCTCCCTCTCAATTCCTCTCTCTGCTTTCTACCCCCCTCTCCCTCTCAATTCCTCTCTCCCTCCTACCCCCTTCCTCTCAATTCCTCTCTCCCTGCTACCCCCTCTCCCTCTCAATTCCTCTCTCCCTCCTACCCCCCTCTCCCTCTCAATTCCTCTCTCCCTCCTACCCCAATCCCTCTCTCAATTCCTCTCTCCCTCCTACCCTGTCCCTCTCTCAATTCCTTCTCTCTGTCCTCCCCATCATTCACACTCATAATTTTTGTTCTCTAATGTTTCAATCCCCTCACTCTCTTCCATTCTCCATCTCTCTAATCTTCCTCCTCTCTCCCCTCCCCTCTTTCTCACTCTCTCATCTCTCGCTCCTTTCTCTATCACTCCTCTACCCCCTACTCTCTCTCCCTCTTTCCCTTGCCATCTATTTCCCTCCCTGTACCCCTCCCTCTTGCTTTCTGCTCTCCCCACCCCCAATACCCCTCTTTCACTCCCACTTCTCTCTCCCTGTACATCTTTCTCCCTCCCATCTTGTTATCCCAACCCCATTCCCTTTTCTCTCCCTCCCTCTTCCCCCTCTCCCTCTCCCCCCAAACTTTCCTTTGCCACCTTGACAAGTTACATTTCAATTACAAAGTGCCGGCCAACAACCATCTCCAGTTCGAGGGAGTATAAACACCCCACTCCCCTTCACACTCTGGGCCTGGAGTGTTTACAGAGACAGGGAGGGGTGAGAGGGCTGGGAAGGGTTAAAGAGATGGGGAGGGGTGTAAGAGCAGAGGGGGAACAGAGACAGGGAGGGGCATAAAGGCGAGAGGGGGTCACAGAGGAGTGTAGGAAATGGAGGGATTTAGAGAGCCAGGAGGGGGTTACAGAGACAGGGAGAAGTGCATGGGAGGGAGGGGGTTACATAAACAGGCAGCAGTGTAGGGGCTGGGGGGTTTACAGAGACGGGGAGGGTGTTACAGAGTTGGGGAGGGGTGTTGGGATGTTTCAGAAATGGGAAGGGGTGCAGGAGCTGGAGGGTTTACAGAGACGGGGAGAGGTGTAGAAACTGCAGAGAGTTACAGAGATGGGGTAGGGGCTGGAGGGTTTACAGAGACGGGGAGAGGTGTAGAAACTGCAGAGAGTTACAGAGATGGGGTAGGGGCTGGAGGATTTACAGAGACGGGGAGAGGTGTAGAAACTGCAGAGAGTTACAGAGATGGGGTAGGGGCTGGAGGGAGCTACAGAGACAGGGAGTGGTGTAGGAGCTGGTGGAGGTTAAAGAGGCAGAGAGGAGTATAGGGGACAGAGGGGTTGCAGAGATGGGTAGGTAGGGGTTACAGACACAGGGAGGGGTGTAGGGGCCAGAGGGGGTTAGAGAGACAGGGAAGGGTGTAGGGGCCAGAGGGGGTTAGAGAGACAGGGAGGGGTGTAGGTGATGGAGGGGGTTAGAGAGACAGGGAGGGGTGTAGGTGATGGAGGGGGTTAGAGAGACAGGGAGGGGTGTAGGAGCCAGAGGGGGTTAGAGAGACAGGGAGGGGTGTAGGGGCCAGAGGGGGTTAGAGAGACAGGGAGGGGTGTAGGGGCCAGAAGGGGTTAGAGAGACAGGGAGGGGTGTAGGAGCCAGAGGGGGTTAGAGAGACAGGGAGGGGTGTAGGGGCCAGAGGGGGTTAGAGAGACAGGGAGGGGTGTAGGGGCCAGAGGGGGTTAGAGAGACAGGGAGGGGTGTAGGGGCCAGAGGGGGTTAGAGAGACAGGGAGAAGTGTAGGTGATGGATGGGGTTAGAGAGACAGGGAGGGGTGTAGGTGATGAAGGGGGTTAGAGAGACAGGGAGGAGTGTAGGTGATGGAGGGGGTTAGAGAGACAGGGAGGGGTGTAGGTGATGGAGGGGGTTAGAGAGACAGGGAGAGGTGTAGGGGCCAGAGGGGGTTAGAGAGACAGGGAGGGGTGTAGGGGCCAGAGGGGGTTAGAGAGACAGGGAGGGGTGTAGGGGCCAGAGGGGGTTAGAGAGACAGGGAGGGGTGTAGGTGATGGAGGGGGTTAGAGAGACAGGGAGGGGTGTAGCTGATGGAGGGGGTTAGAGAGACAGGGAGGGGTGTAGGTGATGGAGGGGGTTAGAGAGACAGGGAGGGGTGTAGCTGATGGAGGGGGTTAGAGAGACAGGGAGGGGTGTAGGTGATGGAGGGGGTTAGAGACACAGGGAGGGGTGTAGGTGATGGAGGGGGTTAGAGAGACAGGGAGGGGTGTAGGTGATGGAGGGGGTTAGAGAGACAGGGAGAAGTGTAGGTGATGGAGGGGGTTAGAGAGACAGGGAGGAGTGGAGGTGATGAAGGGAGTTAGAGAGACAGGGAGGGGTGTAGGTGATGGAGGGGGTTAGAGAGACAGGGAGGGGTGTAGGGGCCAGAGGGGGTCACAGAG